>NW_025348710.1:0-1139 GCF_016433145.1 Gracilinanus agilis
GAACTGGAGTTATAAAAAGCATCTGCAGGAGGGAAAAAGAGGAGGAGGAGTGATCCGCGGAGGTGGGAGGGAAAGAAAAAGGAAGAGAAATGAGGCTGGCCTGGGAGGACTCCGGCTCCCTCTCCCCCACCCCCTTGTGTGTCTGTGTGTTTGTCTGTGTATATCTGTGCGTCTAGGTCCCAGGTCCTTGACTTTCAGTCCCCTCTGGTTGGGTCACAGTAGGGCTGGGACAGCTAGCCCAGGGGTTTAGAGGTCACTAAGGATGGGGAGAATGCAGGATTCAGAGAGTTTAGAGGTCTTCGAGCCTGTGGGGCGTGTTCCCTTCGAGGAAAATCTGGAAACCAGAGACCTAACAACCTCGCTGTCCAGACACTCCGTCTGCCCCCAGGCCCCGTTTAGTTTCTTTGTGCTTTCTGTCCCGGCCTTATTTCTAGGCAAATTAGAGGAGGGAAAAGCCCAAAGCTATTTACCCTCTCATCATATAGAGCTTTCTGGAGCAAAAATGGGAAACTACTAAACACACACACACACACACACACACACACACACACACACACACACACACAAAGTTTTTNGAACTGGAGTTATAAAAAGCATCTGCAGGAGGGAAAAAGAGGAGGAGGAGTGATCCGCGGAGGTGGGAGGGAAAGAAAAAGGAAGAGAAATGAGGCTGGCCTGGGAGGACTCCGGCTCCCTCTCCCCCACCCCCTTGTGTGTCTGTGTGTTTGTCTGTGTATATCTGTGCGTCTAGGTCCCAGGTCCTTGACTTTCAGTCCCCTCTGGTTGGGTCACAGTAGGGCTGGGACAGCTAGCCCAGGGGTTTAGAGGTCACTAAGGATGGGGAGAATGCAGGATTCAGAGAGTTTAGAGGTCTTCGAGCCTGTGGGGCGTGTTCCCTTCGAGGAAAATCTGGAAACCAGAGACCTAACAACCTCGCTGTCCAGACACTCCGTCTGCCCCCAGGCCCCGTTTAGTTTCTTTGTGCTTTCTGTCCCGGCCTTATTTCTAGGCAAATTAGAGGAGGGAAAAGCCCAAAGCTATTTACCCTCTCATCATATAGAGCTTTCTGGAGCAAAAATGGGAAACTACTAAACACACACACACACACACACACACACACACACACACACACACACACA
>NW_025348711.1:0-4586 GCF_016433145.1 Gracilinanus agilis
GAAAGAAAGAAAGAAAGAAAGAAAGAAAGAAAGAAAGGAAGAAAGAAAGAAAGAAAGGAAGGAAGAAAGAAAAAACAAAAAATAAATATTAGGAAGCAATGATTTGAGTCATACTGACATTTTATTGTACAACATTGTAAATTACAAAATGTCAGGGTCCAAGCCTATTCCAGCTTGGCCTAAAAACCAAAGCTCATTTGTCAACTGGAATTTATAGTCAGATTACACAAACCCCATTTAAAAGGGGGGTGGTTTTCTGGATATTACTTCATCTCAACTTTACTAATGTCTAGTAAAAAAAAAAAACAGAGTTTTTGTCATTTAGAAAGTACCCTTCTCCAAAAAGGTCATGTCTTTTTCTTATCTTTATTCTTGAAAGTAATCATCCATTCCTTATTTGGTGAAAATAGAGGTGGCCAAGGTCACTATAGATTCAAAGCCAGCTAAGATATTAATAATGTCTGGACGCACTCCAGGACATTTGGAGACATACACAAAACTCCCCTCAGCAAAGATGTTTTTTCAAGGCACTTCAAGGTATTTTCTTTGTTATTTTAGTCACAATATGGTTATTGGTTACTGATTCTTATTCACAACCATTCAATCAAGAATTGGTATTTTTTACTTACTACTAAATCTATGGCTACAGTTTATCAAACTATCATCATGGTACTAGGTACCTAATAGAATATAAATAATGAATATAAACTGAAGTTGCTTAATTAGATTATCTTTTACAAAATGTATATGTGTAATATGTGTGTGTGCGTATGTGTGTGTTTGTGTGTGTGTGTGTGTTTGTGTGTGTGTGTGTGTGTGTGTGTGTGTGTGTGTGTGTGTGTGTGTGTGTNTTTGTGTGTGTGTGTGTGTGTGTGTGTGTGTGTGTGTGTGTGTGTGTGTGTGTGTAGCCTCCCCTGACAGAATGCTATTTCTTCTTTAGGTAGGTTTTCATCACTAGTGCCTAGTATAATTCTTAAAAGTAGCAATTATTTAATCAAAATTTGTTTATTGGTTCCTTGATTAAAAGGTCTACCTTATTTTTAAAAAAAACCTAAATCTATTAGTGCACACATATATATGCCTGAAAGATATAACTAGATAGCAGTTCATGTATGGAGTTAACATAAGTAAAATACAAGAGTGTGCTAGCATCACCTCTAATCAGCTTGCAAAAGCTCACTTAAATTTTCAGTGTAAGCATCTATACCTTAGAAATTAGCTTCTTACAAATCAGGGTTTGCTTTGTTTTGTTGATTTTCTAAACTCAAGAAAACTTTAGTGATACAACTTAAAAGTATCTGTGCATGAAATCTGTTTTTCTGAAAACCTGGTTGTTAAACATTTACCAGAACGCTATTGTATTGCTCTATACACAATGCTTGAGTTGTGTACCACACAAGTGAGGTACAAGGCTCAGGAAATAGTCATCAGGTGGAGACCTCATGATTGTAGGCTAATAATTATATTAACAACAATAACACATAGCATTTATATGGTGCAAGTGCTTTGCATCTATTTTCTCACTTGAGCCTCATAATGCCACTACTTATACATGCTAGCTATGATTAAAATACTTGAAGGTTTTAGTTAATTAAAAGATCTGCATGTCCCAATTAAGAGACATGACTTCCAAAACATGTCATGGCTGCTTTGGGACTAGGCTAGATTTGTGATTTCTTGAGTATAGAGAACTTTAAGCAAAGAACACAGGGCAATTAAAGAACTCACCCGGAGTTGTAAAACCAGTATATGGTAGTACTGGAGCCCAAATCTTCTTGACTCCAAGACTGATTCTCTTTTTTATCCTCTATTTAATGGCAAGATTGAGTTACACAATCACCATATAGTTTCCAGAATGAGATATTAGCCTTTCTGGACTCTGCTCCAATCAGACCATATATGAAGTATTATGTTCAGTGCTGGTCACTTTAAGACAACATTGAGAAACTGGAGCATATTCAGAAGATAGTAAGCAAAATTGTAAGTATCCCTACAACCTTGCCATGTGAAGCTTCATTGAACAAACAGGAAAAATGAGCAAAAAAAGAAAACTTAAGAGAAAGGAAAAAATTTCATATATAAAGAGCTCTCCTATGGAAATGATTACTCTTGCTTTGCTTGTGTCCAGTGAGTAGAAATAGAACCAGTGGGTGGAAATTGTAGAGAAATATTTTGGCTCTGAATAAAGAAAAACTTTTAAATAACTTAGAACTACAAAAGTGTGAACTTCCACGGGAATTAGAATTCTAAAAGCTATATAAATCTTATTGGGCATGTTGTAGAGGACATTCCTGCTCGTAGACAAGAAGATATCTGGGATCTGTTCCAATTTAGACTATCTTCAGAAAATTCTAACCTCTGTCACCATAAACCCTTATTTCCAGCCTATTTTGCACTCCCACACATACCTCCCCCTCATCTCAAGTCACCATATGCTGCCCTCTACTGCCTCTAGAAGGACCTACTCTTGTAATGGAGGTTAGTTTGAGTGTCCTCATGGAGCTGTCCAGTATGCAACAATGATGTGATTCTATAGCTGCAAAGGAAGGTTAGAGCCAGACATAAATTTAGAGGTTATTGGCAAAGAAACAGCAATTAAAACCATGGAAATACACTGGTCCCTAAAGGACAGAACATGAAGAAAAAAGAAGGTAATGCTACAGTCTTGAGGCTCATGAGTGTTTAATGGGGTGAAAGAAGAAAGGGAACCTTAAAAGTAGTTAAAATGGGAGGTTCCGGGTTAAGATGGTGGCAGAGTAAAAAGCAGCTCTTAACCTCTCCTGACCGAAACACACGAAACTTCTCAAGGGGACATAAAAACAAGTCCAGACGAATGGAGGAACCCCACAACAGGGTGCAGCGTGGAAGGTACGTGGAATTGGGACATTTCCATGCTATAAAGGGGTGAAACAGCTCTCACTAAATCGCGGGCTGAGCAACCACCCCACCCCCACCCCCTCCACACACACCACCTATAGTGCCGAAGCCAGTTAAAAAGAAATAGAGTAAGTTTGGGGCACCCATCGAGTCATTGGCAGCTCCAGGGCCTGTTCCTGAGAGCAGCAAGATTTGGGACCCCAATAAGCCAAAGAACGCACCCGAAATTTGAGTGCGGGAGAGCTCAGGCGCGGCAGAGGCGTGGGTGGAGGCAGACACAGCCAGGAGCCAAAACTCTGAAACCCTGAGTGGGGAACCAGGGCAGACAGGGTTACGACTGTGGAAGCAGCACCCTGAGACTTGTAAAGGAACCTCCAGCAGAGGATCAAGCAAGGAACTCCACCAGGGGGCTTGACCTTGGAAAAAACCAGAACTCAGACCTCAGAAGCCAAAAGACCGTGGCGAGGATAAAGCTGAGAAGTTGCTGGGCTAATGATGGCTACCCAGACTCAGGAAGTTCAGAAGAGAAAGCTAAACAACAAGAAAAAGAAGTCTTTAACACTTGACAACTTTTACACAGAGAAAATTCAGACAACCAAGCAAACAGAGGAGGAGAACAAACAAGAATCCGGACCCTCCTCAAATAAGGAAAACTCCTCACAAGCTATGGAAGAGTTCAAAACTGAGATTCTGAGGAAGATGGAAGAGATCTGGCAAGAAAATAACAGTTTAAAAGGTAGAATCCTGCAATTGGAAAGTGAGGCTCAGAAATCAAATGAACTGATAAGCAAATTGAACAAGATTGAAAAAAAAAACCAAAAGATCATAGCTGAAAACCAGTCCCTAAAGGCTAGAATTGAGCAATTAGAAGCTAATGATCTCTCAAGACAACAAGAACAAATAAAACAAAGTCAAAAGACTGAAAAAATAGAAGGAAATATGAAATATCTCAATGAGAGAGTGACATACCAAGAAAACCGGTCTAGAAGAGACAATTTGAGAATCATTGGTCTTCCAGAAAAACCAGAAATTAATAGAAACCTGGACTCTGTACTAAAAGAAATTATTCAGCAAAATTGCCCTGAAGTCCTACAACAAGAGGGCAATATAGACATTGAAAGGATTCATAGAACACCCACTACATTCGATCCAGAGAAGAAAACGGTTAGAAATATTATTGCCAAATTCAAAAGCTTTCAAGCAAAAGAAAAAATCTTACAAGAAGCAAGAAAGAGACAATTCAAATATCAAGGAACACCAATCAGGATCACACAGGATCTGGCAGCCTCCACGCTAAAAGATTGCAAGGCTTGGAATACAATATTCAGAAAGGCAAGAGAGCTGGGCCTGCAACCACGGATCAACCACCCATCAGAATTGACTATATATTTCCAGGGGAAAGTATGGGCATTCAACAAAATTGAAGAATTCCTAGCATTTGCACAGAAAAGACCAGGGCTAAATGGAAAGTTTGATATCCAACCACAAAAATCGAGAGAAACATGAAAAGGTAAATAAGAAACAGAGGGGAAAGAAAGAAAACTTATAATTTTTAAATTTGCCTTTCTAAGGGCCTCAGTAACATCTAATTATATGTATTCCTATGTAGAGAAATGTTATGTATAATTCTCTGCAGTGAACTCTATTCACTATTATAGTATCCACTATTATAGTAATCAGAAGAATAATTCACAGGGTGAGGGTGGAAC
>NW_025348712.1:0-10757 GCF_016433145.1 Gracilinanus agilis
AACAAATTATATTTAATATAAATGAATACATTATAAATAATTTTTTAAAAAAACTTTTCATTAAAAAACAAAAACAAGAAAAGTAGAGAAAAAAGATAATTTAAAAAAACAAAAAAAACATTTCATTAAAAAATAATAATATACAATACCCTTTAGCTTGCCCCTACCCCCAAATTAAATAAATAAACAAATCAATATATACATTAAAAATTTATTCTATTTTCCACTTCCCTTTAATCTGCTCTTTTGATCACAATGCTCAGCAGTATAAATGCTACTCTACAAGAAACCCTTGTGGTTTTTGCCCAGTTAGGAACTTATATAGTTCTAGACTACTCCCTTGTTTCTATGTGGCTTATAGTTTTCTTTTTTCTCTGGGTTGTATGGTCACAACAAAAGAGAATGCAAGCCAACACACAAGTTCAATTGAACTTGATAGTGCATCACTTACAAGTTCAAATGACAGAAGAGGATTCTCCCCAAAACAGGCCTGATTTTTGCAAACCTGTTTCCTCTAACATAAGAATACCAAGCCCCTCTACTATATCTCAGGTGCAGAAACTCCTCTCTCACACTCTAAACCAATTTGCTCATGCTCTGCAACTCCTGGCTAACATGGCCTACCCAGAGTCAGTAAATGATTCCTGTGCAGGCCTTTCTCCCTTAAGGGAAGTGTCCACAATAGCACCTGATGGGGAGGTGGTAACATTGAAACAACACAAGCCTTTCACGAGCCAGGATATAAAAGATTTCAAAGAAAATTGCCCATCTTTCGCAGAAGAGCCTTTAACAGTAATAAAAAATTTTTATTATATTTTCTATGATTATGACCCCTCCTCTAAAGACGTGGAAAAATTGCTCCAGGCTTTCCTAATGGAAGGGGAGAGGACTAAAATTATCTCCTATGCTAACAAACCCTGAGGACGCTATGCAGTACGCTGGCCATCTGAAGATCCTAACTGGCTGTATAATGACCACAAAGACTATTCTAAGAGCAATGTGAGCATGTACTGAGAAACCTCAGGCCTGGACCAAATTTAAACCTATTACAAAATCTGTTGTTGAGATACCCTCCCAATTCATGGACAGGCTCATTGAAATGGGAAATAGATACATGGTACTTGACCTCTCTGTTGTAAAGTATGTAAGGCTAATAAAGGAACAATATGTCGATAACTCTCGTAGAGAGATCCTAGATCATTTTAAAACAAATTGCCCTACATGCCAAGAAATGGACCTTGATGAGTTAAGGAGAACTGCTGTTTATATCTTTAACAACCATAAAGAGAAATAGGAAGAGAGTAATAGTTTATTGGACATATTTAAAAAGAATATGGACATGTTTAATAAGAGACTAGACTCTTTAAATGACTCTGTAAATTATAGTGTTGAAAAATGATTACAAGAGTTTGCTACTAAACCAATGGCAATTGCCCCTCTCCAAGAGTCTAACTTTCAGCCCTTTATATGCCATTTCTGTGGAAGAAGGGGTCATATCATGATGAACTGTAGGACCTGGAATCAAGCATCTAGAAATAATAACTTCAGAAATTATAACTATTGAAATAATAACAATTATAGAAAGAATGATTACAGAAATTATAGAAATCATAATGATTATGAAAACAATGATTTCAGGAATCGTGACTTTACGACTAGTAACGGATCTAAGTATATGGATCAGGCAATTGATAACTCATACCAAATGACTCCTGAGCAGTATATCTTGAGTGGAGCTTGGCCCTGAACCACCCAGGGAGCTACTGCCCCTCAAGGAGGAGCCCAAGGGCTTACCCAAAGATTATGAAGGTGTACGGGGGGGTGGGGGGGGGTCGAGGCACAGAGATCAAAGGACACAACCTTTCATTTTCCAGACCCTGATGCCTTATTGCCTGTTGTCCCCATCCACTACCCCTCCCATACTGACGAGCCCTATGTAACATTAAAGGTTGGTAACGCCTATTATGACTGTCTTGTGGACACCGGAGCTTCCAGATCTGTATTGAAGAGTACACCAGACCCATATTGCAATTCCATAGGATCAATAAGTGTAATAGGGCTATCAGGAAAACCCCAAATGGTTCCAAAGCTCTCCCCTATAATAGTAGCCATAGGGCCCCTAAATGTGGAGCACTCCTTCCTATTGATGCCGGGCTCCCCTATAAACTTGCTGGGGAGAGATCTTTTATGCAAGCTTAGAGCCACAATAAATTGCTCTCCAGATGGCTCTCTGTTATTGGAATTGCCTGAGGAATCCTTAAATTTACTCCCTGTGCTCCTTTCAGATAGTCATGAGATAAAGGGATCTCCCAATTTTGAAAACCCAACAGATATACCTGAGTCTCTCTGGGCCACATCACCTTCTGATGTTGGCATACTTAAATCAGCTGTCCCTGTCCAAATTAAAACAAACTCTAGCCCACCTCCTTCCATTCCTCAGTATCCTCTTTCGAAGGAGGCAATAGAGGGCATTACCCCAGTGATAAATTCACTAATTGACCAAGGCATCATAATTCCCTAAAAATCTGAATATAATACGCCAATCCTGCCTGTTAAAAAGCCAAAATTGGGGCCTGATGGCAAGCATCTCTATTGATTTGTCCAGGATTTGAGGGCAGTGAACAATCATGTTATAAAGAGACACCCTATAGTTTCCAATATAAATACTGTCATTTCTTCTCTTCCTAGCACAGCTACATACTTTACAGTAATAGACTTGTGCTCAGCCTTCTTTTCTATACCTATACATGAGGATTCCAGACATATCTTTGCTTTCACCTAGAAAGGTTCCCATTGGACAAGGTAACATTTGCCCCAAGGGTATCTCAAAAGCCCGAGCCTTTTTGCACAGATTTTGAGCCAAGACACAGATGATATAACATTTAAAAATAGCAAGTTAATTAAATATGTAGATGATTTACTCTTGGCCTCACCAGATGCCACAACATGTCAAGAAGGTAGTAAACATCTTCTTTTAGAATTACGTAAAAGAGGCAACAAAATTTCAAAAGAAAAGGTTCATTGGTGTCTCCCAAAAGTGCAATATTTAGGCTTTATTTTAACAGCTGGGTCACATTTAATTTCTTGAAAATTAACCTCTATTCTTTACCTCTGTGGTTGTATAAAACTACACATTTTTTGTTCGTTTTTTTTCCTACATGTGCAATACAGTATTTGATTTTTTTTCTTTTCTCTCATTTTTTACATTTGAAGCCCGTTACCAGCATTAAATAGACTCTTGACTTTTTTGATTTTTGCAATAAAAATAAGCTAAGATGTCCATTTACCTAGCATATAAATTTATACCCAAAAAGTTTTGGACTATAGAAACCTGCCAATAGTTATTTAATTATTATGAGACTTTTGCTCGATGACTATGTCTAATCCAAGGAAAATTGAACGACAAAGGAGAACAGAGTTTTTGACCTACGAAATTGCAAATGAGCATATAAAGGAAAGAGAACAAACTAATCCTACAGGGATTGATGACATTCTACGTAAAGACTTGATCCTGTGTGAGACTCAAGGTTGCAGCACTTAGCATATGTTAAGACGTAGGACTTCCTTATACCATGCTTGATATCAAGTACTCAACATCCATTGTTCTGGCTCCATTATCTCTGAAGAGAAGAAAAGAATTGCACTGGGAAATGCTATTTCCCATTTGTCTCGAGATATAGTCTCCTTTTTTCCATTTCATTAATGATGTGACAACTTACTGTAGTCCAGGCTGCTAAATTGGGTTAGTGAGTGAATGTCGTTTTGATGTTCTTAGAATTGATTCATATACCTTATGCCTTGACCATTTATTTCTGTGTGATTCCCATGTGTATCCCTGTATTTTCCTCAGGGGGGAAATGTAAAGTTGTTCTCTCTGGGTGACTATGTTATTTCTGTAAATCTGGACTTGAATTTGACCCTAATTTAGAACAGAAGACTACCTCTCAGAATCCAGAAGATGCCATGAAGATGCATGCAGAGACCACACTCTGCACCAAAAGATGCAGAGTGAATTTCGAGACATGGCGAATTTGAACTTTGGGGGGTTGGATGTATTTATTTTGAATGGACACATTATGCCAGAAAAAGGGACTGCCCCCAAATAGCTTTTGTCAATGCAAAAAGTCTCTATAACACAGCTATTGGAATTGGAGAAAAGGACTCTTGTATTCAGTGCCTGTACCCTGTCACATATATAATATTTGCTGATTGTTTTAAAATTTAATTTTGTCTTTTAAATTCACATAGTAATCTAATCTAATACCTTCGGTAACACTAAGTCATTTTCAGCTATTGTGTTTTGGCCATTAGCTATATGTGCTGTTATATTTTCTTTATTTGTACCCGTCCCCATGACTGTACTGGATAAAATACCATTGTAAAAGCCCATAGTCTACTTGCACAGACCCTTTTGGATGCTGGGTTGGTCACCAGATTCATTGAGGTTACATGTTGCCTTAATGGCCTTTTGTTCATTTTTGACTTTGTTAATTGTCACATAGATGATGACAGGATGGACTCCATCAAACTGGTTGCAGCCTGTATACAACCTTTGGAAAATTTAATGACCTAAAACTTTAAATTGATTTTAAAGGGTTTTCAGAAGTGATTTTCAAATATCTAGGACCACCACTACCTGATCATTTGCCTGCCTTTGAGTTGTTTGTAACAAAAGATAAGGGTTCATTTAGTAGTTGAAGTGAAATGCAATAGCACTATTGTATTCCCCACCTCAGCATTTATTAAAAAATGTAATGGATGAGACATCTGAAGTGATTTTCACTATTGTAGTCCTCGCCTCCACATTGCAATGGATGGGACATATAATGACATACCTTTTATGCTGTTACAGTCTCATACCAGAGCAGGGAGGTTTCAAGTAGCTTGGTTACCCTGTAATGGGTTATAATCTTATCCAGGAGGAGGGAAGGATTTTCTATTGGAGCTTTGTAACTCCTAGATGTTTTTTTACATTTGTACTCTTCAGCTTAATCTACCCTTCTACCAGAATGGTCTAGATTCTTGGTGATGTTTTAGACCCAAAATGTATTCATCAGCTATTCAGAGGTTTGTGTTTTTTCTGGGCTCCTCTGCTAAGTTTTGGAATGATGGCAGTAATAGACTTTGTTAAAAATATCTTTGCCACAGTTGAAATATTGGCTAGATTTGTAGAACGTGTGACAAGTATCCATGAGCTTCATAGTTTGTTTTTTTAATGTCACACAGGAAGTGGCTACAGTCTTATGTGAATACTAATGACAGTGGATTTATTTGCTATTGTCATTACATGTGTTTTTGTCATTTGAGGGAATTTTAGTACTTCTTTAAATGTGAATTACCTGCCATACTACTGTTTTATATAGCTGTTACTTAGTAAAAATCATTTGCACTCACACTGTGGATCATGACCAAGCTAACAAGGAAATGGATCTCACTTTTAGTGAGAAACCTTTGTATTCTGCTTCCTCTTAGAAAATATAGTGTATCACTGATTATGAACTACATATTTTTGATTTAAAAAATTTTTTATTATTGTTTTCCCTTGTATGGGCAATACAGTATTTGAGGTTTTCTTTTCCTTACATTTTTTGTACTTGAAGCACATGTTACCAGTATTAACAGTTTTTTTTATTTTGCACTGGGGTAAGTTTAAAATGTCCATTATCTCCAATGTTAATGCATACCCAAAAGCTTTAGACATTGGAAACCTGCCATTGGTTGTTAAATATGATGGGCCTTTGCTTAATAAGTGTGTCTGGTTCCAGGAGAAGGGATCACAAAAGAGCCACTGCACAGTGCCAAGGAGCACAAAGTTAACCTGCACCGTACCAATGAAAACAATGTCAAAGAGACCAACAAACCCCAGTGGGATCAATGAGATTCTGCATGAAGACATAGGACTTGAACTTATTTGAGGTTTGAGGTTGTGACTGTTTGACATACATCAGGCACAGGTCTTCTCCATGCCACATTCTGATAAGTACCAAAGTTTGGCTACCATCTTGGCTTCCCTATCCCTGAGAACAAAGGTAAAATCAGACTATGGAATGCTATTGCCCATTTGCTGCTAAAATCTAGTCGTTTCTTTGTCTTACATAGTGTGGCAATTTTCTGTAGTCCTGGCTGCTCTTTGGGTAAGTGCATAATGCTACTACAGGCTAGTGGGACATATATCACTTTAATCGGGTCCTGATTCAAGGACCTGTTATATTTCCTTACTTAGAATTTTTACACATAAGACTTTAATATTTTATATTTCATCCAGAAGTTACATTTTCTCTTTTATTTGAATTTTTGATGTTTTTTATTTCATTTGACAAATTATTCATATACTTCATGACTCAGCCATGTATCCCTGAGTGATCTGTGTGTTGTCAACACCCTCATCAGGGGGGATTGTATTATTATACTATAATGCAAAGTTTAAATTCTTTTGAGAGTAATTTTAGGATAAGAAACTTGCTACCTCTCCAAATCCAGAAAGTGAACTGTTTTGAGAAGGCACCATGTAGATGCCTGCAGAGACTACACACTCCACCAAAAGATCCAGAGTGAACTTTGGGATGGGGTGATTTGAACTGTTGGCGGGTTGAATGCATTTGTTTTGAATATACACTCTTATGCCAAAGGGGACTGTTCCCCCAGGTTTTTTTTTTGTCAGTGCACCTAGCAATCATAGGTTTTCATTCTTTTTCGCTTTTATTTTCCTCTTATCCCCAAATTACCATAATTTCCCCTTAGAAACTGCAATATCGTATGTACCTGTAGTTAAAAATCTTTAGAGATGTAAGTTGGTTATGTGTACTGATTCCATAGGGAAACTAGGCATGTAAATCTGGGAGATTCACATGCTTATTTTCCATGGGAATCACAGGGAGGTTTGTATAATTAATTTCAGTACTCTTGAAATACAATTCCCAGCATCCCATTGTCATCCTCATGTTATGTTCTTACCTTTTAGAGATAAAGTTTTTGTAACCAGGCCCTCTCTTGCTCTCATTCTCTTCTCCCGCAAACAGGGTCAGTAAAAACTTCTCTTTACTCAGCTTCTTTATATTTCCTTTACTTCAAGTGATTATTAATAAATCTTATGAAATATAATACTTAGAGTTATTAGATATTAATTTTAATCTTACAGGCATTAAAATGTGGTTTGAGAAAAATTTTCTACTTAATGAAGTAAGATTGGTTAGATTGCTTTCATGGAAATATGCCCTTGACCTTAGTTGGGGGGACATCCAGAAATAAAACTATTCCAGTGTTTCCATGGGACTTCAAAAACTAATTTCTATCTGTCTGGTACATATAGATGTCAAATGGAGACATAAAAGAAACAAACTGACTTTGGACTAATTCTACTTGCCTAGACATTCTATGCCTCTGTGATTTTTGTAGTCACTGGAGAACAAATTACTGAGGAAAGTGATACTTACTGTGGTGTCAGATTTACTTGGCCCGGCTCCCATCTTTGAACAGGGTGAAGTACAAGAGCTATGAATGGGTAAGAAAAAAGACAAAGAAAAATTCACATTTGAATTTATTTTGGCATTTATAGAAATACTAGCACTCAATAGATTCTTACTTAGTACCTATTGTGTACTGTTGTGTGCAGATGCAAAGCATGGAATCCCTGCAAAGGTACAGGGAGAGTCTCACCCAGAATTCCAGGGGACCCCCCTGGAGAACTTTGGGGGAGGGGCAGTTGAGAAGAGTTGAAGACAGTTAATTTGTGGGATTGGATGTGAGCAGATATTCTGCTTGTTTCTCCTGTCTTGGGTTTCTCCTGAGAAACCATTGTAGCTTAAGCCAGTAGTTTCTACTCATAGAGTTAGCCTATTTGTCAATTCTATTCTTCATTAATATAATTATATAATTATTTAGTAATTAGAGAGTAAGATATTTATCTATAGCAAAAGAGCCAGTTTTAGTTAAGTGCTTCATCTCCTCCAGTGAGGAGGGAGAAGGGGGTATCAATTTAACATATTAGGGTCACCTTTCATTTATCCTAAACCCTTCATGGATTTATATAATTTTCCTTGTTAATTCCTAATATAACTTTTTACCCTCAAAGTTGTGCCTGATAATTATTTGGAAGATACTTACAATTCAGTCTGAACTTCTAGATTGAATCCTGTTGGCTGCCAGTTTAAGATCTCCTCTGTCCTCAACAGTTAGATAGCTAGCTGTTATATCTCCTCTAACTGACCTGAGAGGAATATAAATTTAAGAAAGGAACATTATTGGGGTTTCAGCCATAAGAGAAACTTACCAGAAGAATCCTATTCCTGTCTTCATTACCAACTGAAGCAGAAGCAGTTAGAGGGGGAGGGGCTTGAGAGCAAGGAGTGTTTTACCCCCTCCTTTCCTCACTGTAGCCTGTCAATCTAGGGCTCTTGACTTAAAGCTATATTTGGCCCTGAAACATTTATCTGCTTCTCCAAACTATCTGTTATTATAATCATAACAGTACCTATGTTCAAAAACCATGATTAGCTCTGCAGAAGATATAAAAGAAATATGAGAGACATCCCCTGCCCTCAAGAAGTTGACAATCTACTTGGGGAGATAAGACAGACAGATAAAACAAGCTCTAACATGTGTGGCATAGATTTTAAAAAGTCAGGAATTTCAAAAGCAAGAATGATCAAAAAGGATCAAAGTAATCAGGGAAGGCTTTGAAACATTTTCTCCATGAAGCCCTCTCAGATCATACTAATTGGGGATGATCCCCTTCTTCTGAACTCGTGTATTTGTTAGCTGTGCAACAGACAAAACTCTTGTTTTTTTATCTTAAATTGGAGTCATTTGTGTGTCATATTTCCACTACTAAATTCTAAACTCATGGAGGGCAGGTACTGTGTACCTCAGGCTCCTATCCCCATACTCTTCCACAGAGTCTTGCTCAGAGAATGTACACATTAAAACTTTGGAGTTGAAACTTGAAAGCAAAGCAGACTATCCCTAGATTGGAGAAGGAAGACTGATAATTCCATAGCTCTCCACTGTCACTCCAGGGGCAATACAGGGATACCAGGGCCTCCTCATGAAGTGGCCAAAATAAATCTGATTTCATCTGAGTATCTCCAAGATCTTATCAGGCAAATACAGAGACATACAGAAGAAATTCTAACAATTGGATTTCTGAAGTGTCAAGATTTTAATTTTCTGGAGGCTATATCTTAATTTATAATTATTTATTAAATAATAAAAAAAACAGGTCAGAGAAAGAAAATATTTCTACCTACATGTGGCTGGTAGTTCTCTTACCTAGTCTCTGGAGCTCAGGAGCTGGGCTCACACACACCTTCTCACTGTCAAGTCCCACCCAAAGAACTCTCTCTTCCTCTCAACTCAAATTTATACTCTTAGTGATGTCCCTTTCCAAAGCCCCTCTAACTGTAGAACTCCAACCTCACTCTGGGAAGAGGAAGGTCTTCTAAATTCCAGAATTACAAGGAATTCTAGCATTGTCCCTAGAGTAAGCATGCCTGTTTTTCTGTCCCTTATATCTTTCCTATCTTTCCTTTATCCACTCTCTGGATACAATTAGAAGGTGGGGCACGTTACATCTTAATCCATTCAGGATCAATACAATCTAATCAAATTTAATATCAGAACTCATCCTTTTTAAAATCCAAGATTAATCTTGGGGTGTCAAAAAAAGAAAAAGGGTAAAAGCTAATCTTAAGTTCTCACAGAAACATCTGAGACCCATCAAAATAGTTCATTTTGATCAAAATGTTTTAA
Organism: Gracilinanus agilis; assembly: GCF_016433145.1. Classification (NCBI taxonomy): domain Eukaryota; kingdom Metazoa; phylum Chordata; class Mammalia; order Didelphimorphia; family Didelphidae; genus Gracilinanus; species Gracilinanus agilis. Next base: position 9,748 of record NW_025348712.1, read on the forward strand.
ACAACATTGTGAGGTACAGAGCACAAGCATCACTTTCCCCAATTGACAGATGAAACTGAGGCTCAGAAAGTTGCTCCTATCCATGTATTTAGAATCTAAGGGAGGATTTATACCTATAATGGGTATCCCATCTTTAAATTCAGCTCTCCTTCCACTAAACTCCTTTAACTACAGCATTTTTTTAAAATGTAACATATTTTGTAAGATAGGTAATTGCCATATGATCACTGATTAGGCTGATACTGATTGTCTGTTGAAAAGCTTTGGGCTACTCCCCTATTTTTTTCCTTTTCTGAATGAACTCAAGGAGGAAACTTGAGACAGGAGTCTAAAGATGCAAAACATCTACTTTTCTAGGCATGTTGGAGCAGCAATAGAAAAGGATAAGTATATTACACCTACATGAAAGTAAATGGAATAAAACTCACTCATAACAATCAACACTGCCCTGAAAAAGAGAAAAACCGAAGTCAGAAATCCCAAGTGTAGAACATGAGATAAAATAAAGGATTTTCCTCCCAATATGTCAGTTATTTTTTGATACATTTCTTTCCTTCTTCCTCTTTTTTCTTTATTTTTTAGCATTTGTCTTAAGGATTTAGTTTCTGGCAGGGGATAGGAGAAAGAGGATTTGGGGAGGAAATCTAGGTGATAAAAACAAATATCAGTTTTTTGAAGAACCTCATTTCTTTTGACCGAATTCTGTATTCATTAAACCACCTTCTAATTGTAATCCTACAGGATCAATCCACTACTTAAAACCAAATGCCATTCTAATTTAGTAATTGTTCTCTTGTGAGTTTAGTTCATATAAATCAGTCCCCACCAAAGCTTATGCTTATATTATTTATATTACTTATACTGATTAAAATTCATATTTTTAAACTGAAAAGCTGAGTTTCTCCCAGACCCTAGATAATGACTCCACTAAGATTCAGTTACTAACCAATCAACCAGCCTCTCTCTCTCTCTCTCTCTCTCTCTCTCTCTCTCTCTCTCTCTCTCTCTCT
>NW_025348712.1:10857-12610 GCF_016433145.1 Gracilinanus agilis
TCTCTCTCTGTCTCTCTCTCTCTGTCTCTCTCTCTCTCTGTCTCTCTGTCTCTCTCTGTCTCTCTCTGTCTCTCTCTGTCTCTCTCTGTCTCTCTCTCTCTCTGTCTCTCTGTCTCTCTCTGTCTCTCTCTCTCTCTGTCTCTCTCTGTCTCTCTCTCTCTCTCTCTCTGTCTCTCTCTCTCTCTCTGTCTCTCTCTCTTTCTCTTCTCACTCCCTCCTCTCTCTCTCTCCCTTTAATGTCTGTTTAACATCTTATCCTAGAAACACTAGAGTGACTGGGGCAAAGTTACCCCACAGGGCAGAAGGCAGTCCTGCTCTCCTGGCTTTAGGATGACTCACTGTGCAGAGTAAAGTTGTCATTTGGATTCTGGGATAGAACTGAGCAGGACAGCCCTCATCCACTGCTACTCATCTACCCTATGGATGATGGAAGCATAAATTTTGTGCTGGAAGAAACTTAGAGACAATCAGATACAAACTCCTTATTTTACAGATTAGGAAATTGAGGCACAGAGAAGTTAAGTGACATCACACAGTCTGTAAACATCTGGTATATGATGTGTGAATTCACATTACCAGTGAATATGTGTAGCCCTAGTTCATTGTTCAAAAAAAGGATAATCATGGCAGAGAGGTTGTTTTTTTTTCTAAAAATCATTGCAACCAAGACAATTTCTTTTATTGTTTCAGTGAAAGAAAGCTATTCAAAAGGAAGAGGGTAGACTACTAATCCCCTTCCTGCCCTTAAGAAATTACCCAAACATGCATTAAACGGACCCACCTTTCCTCTACAAAACAAGTTCCTAAATTCTTTCTTTTCTTCTAGTGTTCCCTTCCCTGATACCTCTACTCCATGAAATTTCTTTTCTCTTTTCCCTGCTATTCCCCATTCCCTAATCAGGCTCAACTTTTTCCAGAGAGTAAAAACTTGATCTTCTCCACTGGGACTGGTAAAACAATCAAATGCATTACTTTCACTTTTGTTTCTAAAAGCAAAAAGTCTTTACTTCAAAAGGTATGGGGATTGGCCCTAATTAATGGACTCTGATACCCTCACAGAGCAGCATGTTATACTGAAGTCTTCTCATTTGTGATGAAAAATCAGCCTTGTTTCCAGGTGATTTGGTGTGTTCTTCAAAGCCAACTAACCCTAAAATGCCTTGGGCCCCAGCTGATCATGGCTCTCAAATTCCCATTGTCAGTGATTTGTAGAAATTATGACTAGACCAAGGTCACATAAGTAGTAAGTAACACATCTGGGATCTGAACCAAGATACTCTAACTCCATATCCAATATTCTTTCCATTACTCCCAGAAATAGGGCTTTATTTCCAAAACACCTTTGTGAAGCTTAACTCAGTAACATTCAAAAATATTAATTCAGAGCCTTCAGAGAACCCAGAGTGAATGGTCTGGGAAACTACAAAGAAAATGAAATCCCAGCTATGCTAAATATTAGAAGCTCTGTCACCCAGAAAAGGTTAATATTCACAAAGAAAAATATTTTGGCCAATATGCTCTTCCCTTTCCTTCCCTCTAGGTTAATGAACATGTCTACAATTATTCATGAGAACATTTTTCACATAATAACAATAATAACAACTCATTCATATTTAAGTAGCACCCTAAGGTTAACAAACTTGGTTCCTCACACCTTTTGAAGTTAGTAATATAAGTGTTTCCATGTTTTTATTTCATTAATCTGCTCATTATTTCTTACAGTACAAAAAAGAACTTATGTTGAATTGGCCAA
>NW_025348713.1:493-1143 GCF_016433145.1 Gracilinanus agilis
GATAGCTTCAAACCCCATACCTGACCCTCACATCCAATATTTCAGCAATAGACACATAATCTCTCCTTTTGAAGGGCCAGATTGTAAAAAATGAGTTCTGGCCACTTCTCTCATCTTTGTTTTGGATGGTTTGGTGGGTGTAGAAAGGCAGCGGTTGACAAATGCAAGTAACAGGGAATGAAGAACATCAGATAGAGTAGAAGCAGGCTAGATTTCATCAAAGACTGACTCAGGTCTTTTCTCTTGCTCAGTTTCCTCTCTACTTCAGTAAAGGTGTCTCTGTTGGGCTAAAACTGGAAGGTGATTGCTGAAATCTGGCTTTAATTATATACATACAAACACTTAACACCCTGGGAACATGGGACTTCTGATCTGGAATGTGCCATCAGAGCTCTAACCGCCTTGATTTATGGATGGAGAAACTGAGGTTTGGGAAGAGAAGGGGATCCATTGGTAGCTGAGGTTCCATGTTACTTTGGTCACCAAACATGGCAAGTGATCTTTGGGGGGAAATTCTTATATCCTCAGTTTCTCTGGGTCTGTTTGGGTTTCTTTGGGGTAGTCCAGCATTTTCAATGATCATTGTGTTATTTGAATTATGAAGCATAGGACTCTCTCTCCCAGCATCCCACTTTCATTCTCATGTTACT
>NW_025348714.1:0-565 GCF_016433145.1 Gracilinanus agilis
GTTGATTATGCTGAGAGTAAGGTTTAAAAATTACCTCTTGATGCTCTCTTCCTCTCCTTCTTATAATAGTATTTGTCCCTTCCCCATCCCATGCCCTCTTTTTGTGTAATAGAATATCCTATTTTTCTTATTCTCTCAAGTTTCTCCTGGTGTCCCCCTCCATTCACCCTCCTCTTTTCCACCTCCCATATTATCTTAGACCATTCAGCACTCCACCTTCTCCCCATAAATCATTCTTCTGACCACTATAATAGTGAATACTTAATAGTGAATAGAGTTCACCACAGAGAATTATACATAGCATTTCTCAACATAGGAATACAGATAATTAGATCTTACTGAGGCCCTTAAAAAGGCAAATTTAAAAAATCATTAGTTTTCTTTCTTTCCTCTCTGTTTCTTATTTACTTTTCATGTTTCTCTTGATTTTTGTGGTTGGAAATCAAACTTTCCATTTATTAGTCCCGGTCTTTTCTGTGCAAATACTTGGAAATCTTCAATTCTGTTGAATGCCCTTACTTTCCCCTGGAAGTATATAGTCACTTTTAATAGGTAGTTGATCCAT
>NW_025348714.1:575-1140 GCF_016433145.1 Gracilinanus agilis
GTTGATTATGCTGAGAGTAAGGTTTAAAAATTACCTCTTGATGCTCTCTTCCTCTCCTTCTTATAATAGTATTTGTCCCTTCCCCATCCCATGCCCTCTTTTTGTGTAATAGAATATCCTATTTTTCTTATTCTCTCAAGTTTCTCCTGGTGTCCCCCTCCATTCACCCTCCTCTTTTCCACCTCCCATATTATCTTAGACCATTCAGCACTCCACCTTCTCCCCATAAATCATTCTTCTGACCACTATAATAGTGAATACTTAATAGTGAATAGAGTTCACCACAGAGAATTATACATAGCATTTCTCAACATAGGAATACAGATAATTAGATCTTACTGAGGCCCTTAAAAAGGCAAATTTAAAAAATCATTAGTTTTCTTTCTTTCCTCTCTGTTTCTTATTTACTTTTCATGTTTCTCTTGATTTTTGTGGTTGGAAATCAAACTTTCCATTTATTAGTCCCGGTCTTTTCTGTGCAAATACTTGGAAATCTTCAATTCTGTTGAATGCCCTTACTTTCCCCTGGAAGTATATAGTCACTTTTAATAGGTAGTTGATCCAT
>NW_025348715.1:0-2384 GCF_016433145.1 Gracilinanus agilis
GACACTCAGTCTCCTAACAACCTTCCCAGAACTGTTTTTGATCTGGGTTTTTGTTCGTTTGAATTTCCAGATCTGTTGATGTTCCAGGGAGATTTTGCGTAAAAAAATTCATTTTATACCATATTTCATCAGGACTGTTTTGTTGACATTATTGGTTCTTTTTTTGTACAGCATCTGGTTTGACTTGTGATAATTTCCTGATCCCATTTGAAATAGAACCCCTTGTAATCATGCTAACATGGTATCATCATCTTTGTAACAAAAGAAACTTATTTTGATGTCGTTTTACAGAGGTATTTTGGCACCCATCTTCTTATTTACATTTCTGGTAACTGGGCAGAGGATTTACATATTTAGAATATTTCCCTTTTCCCCCACATTTACTTGTAAGGCAATTTCAAGTATTAGTTTTTGATTTTAATTTTGAATTCCACATTCCTTCCCCCAATCCNTAGAATATTTCCCTTTTCCCCCACATTTACTTGTAAGGCAATTTCAAGTATTAGTTTTTGATTTTAATTTTGAATTCCACATTCCTTCCCCCAATCCTTGGCAGGATGGCAGGTACTCTCACGTAGATTTTACATGAGTAATTCCTTTATGGTTACTTGACATGTAAAGCATTTCATCCACTATTATTTGGAGGATTTTTTCCTTTTAAGTCCTCTGGTCAATCTTAGATGCTGTTAAGTATATCCATTCTTTTTTTTAAACCCTTAACTTCTGTGTATTGACTTATAGGTGGAAGAGTGGTAAGGATGGGCAATGGGGGTCAAGTGACTTGCCCAGGGTCACATAGCTGGGAAGTGTCTGAGGCCGGATTTGAACCCAGGACCTCCTGTCTCTAGGCCTGGCTCTCAATCCACTGAGCTACCCAGCTGCCCGGAGTATATCCATTCTTTAGAAATACAAGGATGCAAAATCACAAATGGTTTCACTTCTGAAACTTGAGAGAGTACATGATTTTTTTCTAAACAAACATTGGGTTCATCCAATATAACAGTAATAGGTACAACAACCTTTCTTGAGGATACCAGTGCATTTGCTTACATTTCTGACAATCATTGGGATTCTTTTCATGTTTTTCCTTTGACATTCAGATTAGGCAGGGTACATAGTCAGCATTGCATATTGGGAGGCAGAGTGAAGCTGGCAGGGTGGAAGGTCACCACAACAGGCAAACTTCCCTCCAAGCCTCCCTAGAAAAGCATCACAGAAAACACCAAACCGATTTGAGAGCAGCAAAGACAGGAAAATGTCCAAGGGTTTCTAATTACAAGCATAATGTATTTTAGGAAGATGCAAGAGGTTTTCAGACTGTTGATTGGAGGTGGCTCTTTGCATGGCATTTGTGGAAGTCAACTGAAGATTCTGGCGGCAGGGAGACAGCATTGAGGGGCGGCGGTGGTGAAGGTAGCAGCGGCACCAATGCCAGGGATGGAGAAGGGGATTGCAAGGGACTCACTTATCTATCCCAGGACACTGGGTCAGGTGCTAAGTGGTATCTTTGTCTTCCATTAATCAGTTCTCTGGTGCAGTTCAAAGATGGAGAGTAGTGGTGTTAGTCAGGAGGGTGCACATGGCCTACATGAGTGAGGACCAGAGCCAAGGTCAGCAGGCTGGTGACCAGACCTCTACCAGGAGGACCCCATGTTGGAGGCACCATAAATATACAGGATACCAAGACTGAGCTGTGAAAGGAGAAGGATGTAATAGACTGAAGCCCAGGACAGTCATGCCTTCCACTGGAGAGCAGAGGCCAACTGTATCATCATAAAGACCAAAGTGAGCAAGTGGGGGAGAAAATGAGCACATCAAAAAGGAATATGATGATAGAAAGTGACTGTGGTGACACTTAAGCTTAGGACATCGACTCAGAAATAGACAATATCTTAAAACCCAGAGCAGTAAGAGAAAAATTGGTAAAAGAATTGAATAGTAGACACAAAAGTGATGATTACAAAATGAACAGCCTGATAAAACACAGGAGCCCAAATCCAACCAAACTCTCTCCTTATCTATCAGATGTCAGCAAATGGTCAAGTGCTAAAAGGCTCAGTGAAGAAATTAAATGCTGGAAAATTGGAATTTGATATTGAGCTAATAAATCTATGCCACATGGAGAAAAACAGGCAAACAAAGGGGAAACACATGGAAAAATAATAGAGGAAAATGTGAAATATCTCGTTGGAACAAGAACTGAATTGCTAAATACAAGGAAGACAATTCCAGAATCAGTGGATTAACTGACATATGATTAAGCATTGAGGTTTGATTTTTTTCCCCATACAAACAGCCTATTCATTTACCACAACAATAAGAGGTGCAACACCATCTCCTGTGGAAAACAGGGCATTTCATTACATTTCTGACAATTATTCTTG
>NW_025348716.1:0-6977 GCF_016433145.1 Gracilinanus agilis
GACAATACCCGGACTCAGGCCTGGCAGGTCCAACAGCAGTAAAAACTTCCGCCAACTATAGCCGTCCCCTTTTCTATATAAACCTTGCTTGCACAGTCAATAAACGGAACCTTGCCAACATCTGTACGACTCCTGTCTCTTGCGTGTGAGGTTCCCTCTCTCTCCCCCTGTGGAGCCTTAGGTGGTCGCCTCTCGTGCACCCTAGTTGCGTCCGGCTGGACCCGGACAGGTGGCGCCCAACGTGGGGCACGAGCGGAGCGACCTACCGGACAACCGAGGAGCAGCTGTCGCGGCCGCGAGAACATAACGGGTAGAGACGGAGCAAGAGGCCTCGAGGTAGGGTAAGTTGTCCCATCTCCATAGGCAATCATCCAACGAGAGTGCCAGACCCAGGAAAAGCGTGTGTGAGTGTGTGTGTGTGAATGAGGAAAGAGATTCCGTGTGGGTCAGTCCACGATTCGCATACAAAGCCACAGAGTGCCGGGCCAGAGGGTGCCTTCGCTTGACAAGGGAGCCTGACGGGGGATTATACCGTACACCCGAGCCCAAGCGACGTGGTCCATCCCGTTCTGGGGTGAGTGGATGGCTTCGGCCGGAACGGACTTTGACTGACCCCTTGGCTCATTAGTGAGTGTTGACCCATTACTATCCGGTTCCATACCCTCGCGAGAGGATGGGCGAGAACGCGGGGAAGCGAAAGTAAACAGCGTGAAAGATGGGGAAGGCACTCTCGAAAGAAGCACTATTTGTCAAGGAACTAAAAGATAATCTTAGGGAGAGAGTTATTAGAGTCAAAAGGAAGGATCTTCTTGGATTCTTCTCATTTATAGAGGAACACTGCCCTTGGCTCATCCTACACGGCCCGGGCATACATCCCCTCACATGGAATAAAGTAGGGCGAGATCTTAATGATCTCCTGAGATCTGGCCAAGAAATTCCTGATGATTATTTTTCCTTCTATGGCCTGATCCGTGACATCTTGAAAGAAGCAGATACTAGCAAACAAGTTTCACACCTCCTCAGCCTGGCTGAGGACGCCATCTCCGAAAATAAAAATAAACAGGGAAACTCAGATACATTGGAAGAACAGGACCAACAAAGTAAGACGCAAAAAGAAAAGGGATGTAGTCCGTCTCTTTTAGACGAACCTGTTACAAACTCCTCCCTTGAGGAGCCCCTCACCCCCTCCAAGCCCAAGTCAAAGCCGAGTCTTTACCCAGTCCTGTATAAAGACTCCCCCCAGGATAGCACGCTTAATCCATCATATCAAACAGAACTAGAAGAGGAGGCAGCTCAATATCAAAACCAGGGTCCGCTAAGAAGTACACCCCCCCCTTACAAGTTCCCCCTCCCTAATCTGCCCTCACCCGCCAACCTCCAGTTACCTCCTCCGGTTCAACTTGCTCTTCCAGTTCTGCCAGGCTCAGACAATCTCAAAGAAGCTACGTGGCAGCTAAGCAAACAAGTCACTGATCTTAAACAATTCCTAGATTTACAAAGGGAAGTTTATACCCTGACCAGTCAATTACAAGAATTACAGACAAATATCTTTCGACCACCGTATAGCAATAATAAGCCGAGTCAACAAAAAAACAAGCCAAAACCCACCCTCGCTTTCCCCGTAGTAACCAGGCAACAGCAGGCTGCAGAACCTACTCCNCTCCTGAGGAACTCCCTCTTGTGACCCCCCTTCCCCATGGCTCATCCAAATCTGAGGGGGAGGAGGAGGAGGGGGAAACAGATGAAACGAGCCATAACGGGCATTCTAGGGTTGCCGATACTTCTGGCCCCCCTCATCCTCATAGACCCATCTATAAAAAATTAAAGATCAAACACATCAAAGATCTACATTCTGCAGTAAAAAATTACGGCATTAACGCCCCCTTTACGCTCTCTATTTTAGAAGGACTTGGCGGAGAAGGACATATGCTCCCTTCTGAGAGGTCTAAAGTTATTCAGTCCGTCCTCTCTAGAGGGCAGTTTTTAATATGGAAGGCGGAGTTCCTTGAACGGGCAGAGAACCAGGCTAAGCTCAATGCTAAAAATGCACAAACAGCCACGTGGACGACCGACAAGATTGTCGGTCGTGATCACTTTGCATTAGAAAACCAACAAATGAAATTACCTCCTGGCTTGCTCATGCAAATGGCACATGCCGCCATGGCTGCATGGCGGGCAGTCCCTGCCACGGGCTCCATTACAGCCCCTCTCTCGAAAATTCTTCAGGGACCCAATGAGCCCTACGCGCAGTTTGTTGCAAAGCTCCTTGAAACTGCTGAGAGAGTCTTAGGTCAGGACGGATCAGATAACCCAGTAGTAAGGCATCTAGCGATTGAAAATGCTAACTCCGCCTGCAAAACAGCCTTGAGAGGAAAGGCTAGAGACTTGGATCTAAATGGGATGATCCGCTTGTGCAGTGATATTGACGCTTACGACCACAAGCTGAACAAGTCCATTTCCTTAGCTATAGGGGCAGCCATTCAGGCCTCTCGTCCCAAGACCCCCCGAAACTGTTTTAGATGCAGGCAACCTGGCCATTTCACCCGCGAATGTCCAGCAAACCAAAACCCCAGACAACTCCCCACACCACAGTCGAAGCCACCAAGCATCTGTCCTAAGTGTCGGAAGGGGCTACACTGGGCCCGCGACTGCCGATCTAAGCCCATCCTCCTCCCGGCACAGGGAAACGGGGTGAGGGGCTCCCAGTTCCTTTACTCGAGCCACAGCCTGCAGCGCAGGCCTGGACCTCTGTACCACCTCCACCCGAATATTGACCCCAGAAGAAGGCCTGGTAGTCCTCCCTACTGGAAAATTCGGACTGCCACCCCCCGGTATGTTTTTTCTGGTTATTGGCAGAGCACTCGCCACCTTACAAGGCGTAGTGGTGCACCCCACCCTTGTTGACAACGACTACACGGGAGAAATTAAGCTCATAGTTGAATCCCCACATGGCCCTATTACCATCCCTGCAGGCCAACGTTTAGCCCAAGCCCTTCCCCTCCCTTTGATTGGTAACTTTCCAGCTGCCACCCAGAAACGGGGCCCTTCCTCACCTGGCTCCTCCAACATTTACTGGGTTCAGCAACTCACGGAGTCCTGACCCACATTACAATTAAAAATTGAGGGCAAAACTTTTCTTGGGCTGTTAGACACAGGGGCAGACTCTACCGTTATCTCACAAGCCCATTGGCCCCGTACCTGGCCCCTTCAACCCTCCAATACCCACTTATCGGGCATAGGACAGGTCCAAGACATCCTTCAAAGTTCTAAACTCCTCAACTGGCAAGATACTGAGGGCAATAGTGGCACTACCCACCCCTATGTAGTCGCGGGACTCCCCGTTAATCTTTGGGGCAGGGATATTCTCGCTCAGATGAGGCTCCTCATGGTGAGCCCCAGTGATGCTGTCACTACCATGATGCTGAAATCTGGGTACCTCCCAGGCAAAGGCCTTGGTAAGAACGAACAAGGCATCTTACACCCAATATTCCCCCCGGCCCAAACCGACAAGAAAGGATTCGGGTCAAAAAATTTTTCCTAAAGGCCACTGACCCTCCTGCAATCCAGGCCGATAAAATCACCTGGAAATCCCACTCCCCTGTCTGGATTGATCAGTGGCCTTTAACATCTGAGAAGGTTCAAGCTGCCCTCTCGCTAGTGCAGGAGCAACTTTCCCTCAGACACCTTGAACCTTCCACTTCCCCATGGAATACACCTATTTTTGTTATTAAAAAGAAATCGGGGAAATGGAGACTTCTACAGGACCTACGTGAGGTCAATAAGACCATGCTACCCATGGGGGCTTTACAGCCAGGCCTTCCATCCCCGACTGCTATCCCAAAAAGATTCAGCAAAATCGTCATCGATATTAAGGATTGCTTCTTCTCAATCCCCCTTGACCCATCCGATAGTCCTCGCTTTGCATTTTCTATCCCCATAGTTAATCACGTAGGGCCTAACCCTCGCTTTAAGTAGCGAGTACTTCCACAGGGAATGGCTAACTCTCCTACACTATGTCAAAAATTTGTTGCTCAATCTATCGACCCTATCAGGACTCAATATCCTTCAGCCTATCTTATCCATTACATGGACGATCTTCTTATTGCCGCTTCTTCCCCCTCATTGACGCAGACTATAGCTCAGGCTATCGTCAGTGCGCTCCAAGCCCGCGGCTTTAGCATTGCCCCAGACAAAATTCAAACTCAATACCCCTTCACCTTTCTAGGATTCCGACTGGAACCTGACCAGTTGTTTTCTAATAAAGTTGAGCATAAACGCTCTTCTCTTAAGACTCTTAATGACTTTCAGAAGCTTTAAGGGGACATTAATTGGCTACGCCCCTACCTGCAACTTTCCAAAGCAGACCTCCGTCCTCTGGAGGACATTCTTAGAGGGGATGCTGACCCTTCCTCCCCTCGTTCTTTGACCCTGGCAGGTGAGATTTCCCTCAAAAAGGTAGAACAAGCCATAGCCATGCAGAATATTGGATACTTCTCCCCCAAATTGTCCCTATATCTCCTCATCTTCCCCACTGAATTCTCTCCCACCGGACTCCTATGGCAAGATCCATCCCCCCTTATCTGGATACATCTCCCCATGTGCAATCGAAAGATTCTTGCCTCTTATCCTGAATTGATTGCCCGTATAGCTATGATAGGCATTCGGCTCTCAACACGCCATTTCGGCCGTCCCCCTGACCACGTGGTAACCCCTTACAGTAGGGAGCAGCTCGACTGGCTCAGGTCACAAGATGACAATTGGGCTATACTCACTTCCACATTTCAGGGCACTTTAGATAATCATATGCCTAGTAATAAATTGCTACAGTTTCTCAATCTAACCCCCTTCATACTCACACGCCAAACCCGATCATCCCCCATCCCAGGGGCACCCACAATCTTTGTAGACGGTTCCAAGACTGGCCTTGCTGCCATAGTCATGAATAACTCCCCTCGCTCAATCAAAACTCCTTATGAGTCCGCGCAGCTGGTGGAACTTTATGCTGCACTGACAGTTTTTCATTCTCTGCCTGATATTCCATTCAATCTCTACTCGGATAGCAGATATGTTGTTCAATCCCTGCTCCGACTTGAAATCGTTCCCGCGGTTCAGCCGACAACCACTACCTTTTCTCTTTTTTCCCAACTCCAGCAAGCCATTCGATCATGGTCCTGCCCCTTTTTCGTGGGCCACATACGTGCCCACTCTGGCCTTCCGAGCCCCTTATCCTTTGGGAACGACCTTGCGGACCAGCACACTCGCTTAACTGCCTTAGCAACTACATCCACCCCCTCTACCACCCTCTCGTCCGACCCTGTCTCCCTTGCTACAGAGGCACACAGACTTCACCACCTCAACTCTCAATCCCTTCGCCTGGCCTACAAAATTTCTAGAGAACAGGCCAGGTCCATTGTGAAAAATTGCAAGAATTGTGTTACTCTCTTGCCTGAACCCCATCTGGGGATTAACCTCCGTGGCCTTCTCCCTGGCCATTTATGGCAGATGGACGTCACCCACGTCCCCTCTTTTGCTAAACTCAAATATGTCCATGTCTCTATTGACACGTTTAGCGGCTTTCTTTTTGCATCTGCACAATCCGGGGAAGCCACTAAACACGTCATCAAACACATGTTCCTTGCTATGTCTATGATGGGGAAGCCCCTTTCCATTAAAACCAACAATGGCCCTGGCTACACCAGCCAATCTTTTAAGCAATTCTGTTCCCAACTAGGCATAAAACATGTCACAGGCATACCCTACAACCCACAGGGCCAAGGCATCGTAGAACGAGCAAATCAAACCCTTAAGAATACGCTTTTCAAGCTCAAGGCTCAGGAGACCCTCTATCCATTGCACGGTAACCATACCTTACTCCTTGCCCATGCACTCTTCGTCCTTAACTTCCTCACGCTTGATGCAGAAGGTCGCTCTGCAGCTGACCACCATTGGCACCCAAGTACTTCCTCGAATTTGGCTACGGTCCTGTGGCGAGACCCCCTCACTGGTCTTTGGCACGCCCCGACCCAGTCATTACCTGGGCAAAAGGCTCTGCCTGTGTCTTTGATCAAACTGCGAGTAACGCTAGATGGATCCCATCCCGCTTGCTAAAGCCTTTTACCTCGCACACTAACCCTCTCGAACCAGGGCCCTGTCCCTGAGGACTCTCTCTTGTTCTCTTCCAGGCCCTATGGCGATGCAGCCAATGATGCTCCTCATGATCCTCCTTCCCACCTACTACCCGGCCCCGATCATGGCCCCTTATAGTCCCCATCACCCCGTCAAATTGACCTGGATCGTCTATAACCCCAACACTGGAGAAACCGTCAACTCCACCTCTTCCAACAATTGGCCGGTCGGAACTTGGTTTCCAGATCTCTTCTTCGATCTCTGCGACATCGTGGATAAGAATTGGGACCCTTCTCCTCACGAACCCTTCCCCGGTTATGGTTGCGCGTCCCCAGGACAAAGATCGGACACCCTGCAGCTACCCTTTTATGTCTGCCCCGGCTTTGACACAATCGAATACTGTGGGGGCCCTGCCGACGGTTACTGCGCCCATTGGAGCTGCGAAACCACTGGATCGGTATATTGGCTCCCACAGCCTCATTTGCAGACAGACCTTATAACTGTCCTACCCTACGACCGCACCATGCTTGGAGCTGGGGTCTGCAAAATCAACAGCAACCCGAACAGAGAATGTGGCCCCTGCTATGACAAAAACACCCACCCTTATACCCCCTTGGCTCGCCCCAAAGGCCGTTGCAATACCATACGTATCAGTTTTACCAACAAAGGCAAGACTGCCCCCAATTGGGACAAGGGCCGGACATGGGGTTTGAGACTTTACAGACATAGCTTCGATCCTGTTGCCCTCTTCGCCATACGGCTAAAAATCGAACGTCTTCCCCCTGTACCCATTGGTCCTAACCCCGCCCTCTACCCCCCTAGGCCTAAGCCCCGACCCCTGCCTTCTCCTC
>NW_025348717.1:0-9744 GCF_016433145.1 Gracilinanus agilis
CTATATGATTTATATTTCTATTTAAATGTTATATTTACAAATATATACAATTTAAATATAAATGTAAATTTATGTATATGTATAATATAATCATATATTTGTAAATATATAATTATAATTATATTGTATATTTTTATATATTTACTGTGTTTTTATTTATTTTATTAAATATTCCCCATTACACTTTAATCTGGCTTGGGCTATACTTAGCATGTTGCAGACCACATGTGGCTCAGGGAATACTTGATACCTCTGATATAGGCAATCAGTAGTTCTCATCTATCAGTTCATATCCGTATATGCACACATAAATACACATATGTGCCTTTGTACATGTGTGAGTGTATATATGTGTGTATGTGTATATATTTGGACATATATATTCACTTAGAACTGTGGTTCCCAAACTTTTTGGGCCTACCACCCCTTTTCCAGAAAAAATATTACTTAGCACCCCTGGAAATTATTTTTTTTAAAATTTTTAATAGCAATTAATAGGAAAGATAAATGCACCTGTGGCCATCACCGCTTACCTGGATCGCTGCAGCACCCACCAGGGGCCAGTAGCGCCCACTTTGGGAATCACTGACTTAGAACTATGGGAAAAGCCTCCTAGAAGAGCCTTCTGAAACCTGAGGACATCAGTTTACTCTGCATCTGTTGGCAATAATTTTTTTTGTGTTAAAGATTAGTTGTGGCATCAGCCCAGTCCTACAAAATAGGACTTTAAAATTAAGTGAAACCTCTCTGATAAGTGTTTTTATGTTACATTTCAAATGTCTCTTTAAAGGCACACTTGTCAAATAGTTTAGGATTATTGTTTGGACTATTTGGAAAATTATCTGAGAAAGATTCCATTCAACCATATAGAGGGGTTTTTTTTCTCTCTCTTTTAAAAAAATTTTATTTTTATTATCAGGCAAAACACACTTCCATGTTGGTCTTTGTTATAAGAACACACTCGTACAAAACCAAAACCCCAAAATAAAACCATAAATGCACTGATGTGAAAGGTAATATGCTTTAATCTGCATCCATCTGACTCCACAGTTCTTTTTCTGGAGGTGGATAGCATTCCCCATCATAAGACTTTCAGGATCAGTCAAGATCAATGCATTGCTGAGAATAGCCAGGTTTTCGCTGTTGATCCTCATACAATACTTCAATCACTTTGTGCAATGTTATCCTGGTTCTGCTTATCTTATCAACCTTATAAAGTTTTAATAATCAAACTCACTATGCTCACTATGTCTCAAAAGTTTGACCTTAATTAGTGTGTCCCATTTTTGCACTTTACATGAAATAGTTTAAAGTTTGCAGTGTTAGTTATTATGAATGTACAAAAAATACAGAAAAATAAAAATATACGTCATTTCTGATGCTAAAGCAGAGGTTTAAGGTAAGGAAAAAGGAGAGAGAAAAAGTCTAGACACTGTGGTGATGTTACAAAAGACCAAGGGGAAAAAATTAGCCAGTGATATCTATTTCCAGAGCTAGGATAGTAAAACTTTTGGCAAGGAAATAAATAAAGGACATACTTATTTATATCATGTCAAATTTGAGGGGAAATATTTGTTTGAAAAATGGAAAATATTTACATTTTGAAAGGTGTTTTTGAGGCTGTGGTGACAACTGAGACAAAACAAACCCAAAATTTTAGGATTTTTTAAAAATTCCCTAAAGGAAGATCTTGAGGGTTGGGTTTCCGCCCCCATGTATATGAGCTTCAGAATGTGCTCTTCAGTAATAACTTTTGTAAGGCAGTAAAGAAATAACTTCCATTTAAAAACAATCCTCAGTTAAATTGCAATAAAATGTGACTCGGAATTTCATTCTCTTCATTCACTTTCTTTGATGAAGCTGGAGAAGTGGTGCTAAATCTCCCCTGAAAGATAAGATTATTAACTGAAGAGAAAGTGCTAAGAGTGAGCAATTTCTAAAGAACTTTCATAGCACAAATCTCAGGGGTGAAGAGAGTGAAACTTGAACTCACTAATAGGAGCCGTTGATCATTCTTTTTATCGGCACCAGCATCATTTTGGAGAAGAAAACTTAAACATCTGGTTTCCTTCTGGGAAATTAAACTTTATTCTTTTGACCTTGAGTAAGGGAGGGGATGGGACGGGGAATCCTTATAAGAAAGGACAGCTCTATACCTGAAATCTGGGAACTGGCATACATATTTGTTGGCAAGTTAACAAACTTGGTTTTGTGTGTGTAGCCTGACAGAGAGTTGAATAAAAACAATGACTCTCAGGACTGTTTACCAGAGTAGGTTTCCATTTTGCCTCTCCCCCTCTTCCTGCCTTGAGGTAGACTTGAAATGTTTTTTGCAATAATCATTAGAAACTTTAATTCAATGCAGTTACATAATAAACAACTTAAGGATATGCAGCTGCCTATTAAGGGGTCCTAGTGCTCTCTTGTGGAGTTGCCAAGCACATTACTGTCTAAATATACTGGGAGTTTTATGGGAAATAGACTTTCATTCTGTGCTTTTAAAGCAGATATAAGACTATGTTAATGCTTATTTTAAATGATATAATCTAACCACATACTAATGGGTTTTTTTTTTCATGATGCTTTTTTTTCCCCTTGCGAGATAGACAAAGTTAATGCTGCCAATGTAACACATTCTTCTGTATGTTTGACATATGGAGAGCAGATTTAACCCAGAGTGCTTGGTTTTTATAGGTTTGATTATACTGAAATGTCTGTCAAAGCACATGCTGTTGCTCTGGTAAAATCGGACAATGAAAGAATAGTTTGGAAATATGAACTCTTCCTTTTAAAAGTTTGAAATATCTGCCGCTTGGTTATGCTTTTAGGATTTTATTTTCTGGTTTATTGTCAATTGCTGCTGTTTTGGTATTTTTCCTTTTCTGTCATTGGTATGATCTTTAGGGAAGCTAGTTAGCTGCTCAGGTATGGTGTCGAGTCCTATTCTTAGAATTAGTAGACCTGGGTTCAAGTTTTATCTCTGCTATTTACTAGTCATATGCTATGTTATTTTTACCAATAATAGCCAAGTTTTTTTTCAGACCTCTCCAAGCTTTCGTTTTTTTCTTCCTGTAAAATGGGGAGAATAATATCTACCTATTTCAATGTGGCTGTGAGTATGAAATGAGAGAAAATGTGGGAGTACTTTGTAAACTGTAAAATGCTAGATTACAATAAACCTGTGGACTGGATTTCCTGCACTTACACGTTACTAAGGGTGGATGGCAAGGTTTAGGTTCCTTGCCGTCCCATGGCATGACTTGGGAAATTTCATTTCCTTTTGAGGAACTCTTCTTCTATAAAACTAGTGACTAAGCTTTTTAATTAGGTTCAAATATATCTAACACTGTGCTAGGCACTTCCAGTATTTGAAAAAAGTGTGTGAAATGGCTCCTCCCCCAAAAATTTATAACCTAGTAGCAAAAACAAAAAAAAATGGGCAAAACAGACAACTCTAAGTGTGAAACTATATGGTACTGATTTTTAAGGTGAGCAGAAAAGATTAGCATAGGTTGGAATACTTGGACAAAAGTGCAAAATTTGGTAAGGCCCAAATTGAGACATAAGCTCCAACAAGATATTCCTTTTGTACTATTTCAGAAATACATTTTTCTTGAAATTGGGCCTGTCTCAGAAAATTACTGATATATGGCCATTTTAAAAAACCATAAATTTTTTCGCTTCCTTCTCTATGCCCATGTTTGAATCAAAGTATATGCTGGTGTGACCCAGAGGATTTGGTCAAGTTCTTCATGTAATTTATCAGACTTTTATCCTCTGGTGGGGAGTAAGTTGTGATCATTTTCAAGGAGATATATTATTGTTTATTTTTGCTTATGATTACTATATCACAAGATGGGGAAAGCCCTCTATGAAATGTTTTTCCTCTCTAAGGAGAATCTCTGAACCATCTTACTTTTTAGTGTTAACTTCTTATTTTTTTCTAGTTTCATTTATCATGAGAACATAAATATTGATGTCATTTAGTTCTTCCAGCAGCATGTCAATTTATTGATTGTTGGACAGGGACCTTAAATTTAGAGTATATGCAGTTAAGTTAATGCACCTAGTCTAAATTTTACCAACTACCACTCCCTTTTCCATAATTCTGCCACCATAACAACAGAAACATTTGCAAGAGGAATGGAAGAGCACGTAGGGCTCAGATTCACTTTGTAATTTTTTTCTTTGTTTCATGGGTTGTTATAGTCAAAGACATCTTTTCCCTAGTGTACTCTATTCTCTTTCAGGTTGGTCTTTGGATTGCAAATTCGACTTCCATCACCGAGATTATACTTAGTCTTTCCAAAATGGTAAAAACCTTCTGAGCTTAAGCTTTACTGGCATGGCCCTTGAAAATCCAGGGTCACTTCTATGTCACTTTGATGTTTTGGAATAGGACTTTATATAGGAAAATATATTGAAAAATATGGTTCCATTTAAAAAAAAACTATTCTAGAATATTCAGAAGCCTCATGCCTATATATCACAATACCATATATTCCAGAAGAGATGAAAGTGCTGAATTTAGAAAACAATGAAGAACATCATGCATAAGAAATTAAAATCGATTATAACTTAATAGATAGGAAATTACTGTAACAATGTTTATGTATTAATTATGTAACGATAATGGGGGCAGCTAGATGGCACAGACTATAAAAAGCTGAACCTGGAGTAAGGAAGAGCTGAATTCAAATCCAGATTCAAATACTTACTAGCTGTGTTACTATGGGCAAATCACTTAACCCTGTTGTCTCAGTTTCCTCATCTGTAAAATAGAGAATATTTTCTTCCTCTCAGGCACTAAGAGAGGATTGTTGTGAGGATCAAGTGAAGTAATAAACATAAAGCACTTAGGAGAGGACACATAGTAAATGATATATAAATCTTAGCTATTACTAGCAGTAGTAGCAATGATAATAATAGCATTCTATATAGCACTTTAAGAATTGCAAAGCACTTTACAAATATTCCCTTATTTTTACCTTCATAAACAATTCTAAGAGTTGGGTGTTATTGTTACTCCCATATTACAGATGAAAACCTGAGACAGAGGTGTATAATTAGAGAATTTTGTACCTTTCAACTACATTCCTCAAAATGCCTTTAGTGTTTCCCAGAATGCTTTTTAATCCCTCCACCACCTTATGTGGTCATCTTTTGTATATAGTTGGCTGAAACTCTGCCTCTCT
Source organism: Gracilinanus agilis (assembly GCF_016433145.1). NCBI lineage: Eukaryota > Metazoa > Chordata > Mammalia > Didelphimorphia > Didelphidae > Gracilinanus > Gracilinanus agilis. The sequence goes on from NW_025348717.1 coordinate 5,196, forward strand.
CTCTTTTTTCCCCATAACTGCAGCTTGGTTAGCTAGCTTTCTTTTTACTTTAGTTATTATTAATAAACTTTTAAAATATAATAGTTATTGTATATTAATTTTAATCTTTACAGAGGTTTAGTGACTTACTCAGGGTCACACTGCTAGTAAGGGTCTGAGGCTGGATTTGAATTCATCTCTTTTTTGCTCTGGACAGAAGATGCAACTGTGCTCTTTCACCCAAGGGTACTCATAAAGGAAACTGGCAAGGGGACAAGAGATAGAAAATAGAACAGCTTAGCATTTCTATAATGTAGTATGATGCTCAGTAATAATGCATACACCACACTTGGAATCTGACATTTCATTTTTTAGTTCTCTATATGACAGACTTGAAACTGTATGTAAGAAGAAAAATATATAAACACATCATGGAAATATTCCAGAAGCTATAAAATCTTGAAAGCATTAAGGGAACATTTTATAAGATGTTTCAGGGAAAAGAAGAGGCAAAGAAGAAAGGAGAAAAAATACCATTACACAAAAAGACAACCATGAAGACATCATTTGTTACAGACCTATATATCTATCCTCATCTTTATAAAAATCTGTATGAGAATGATTTGTATATGAAAAGAAAGGGATTCTTGATGGAAAGCCTGGAAAAGGATTAGGCACCCTTTCCTGAGCAATTCTTTACAGCAAACTATATCTTTAATAAGGCAAAATTGAAGACTCAGAGAATATAAGACTCCATGGTGCTTATATGTTCATTTTAAAGAAAAAATCATTTAAATTAGGAAAATCAGACTTTAAAGGCTATTTCCCACACTCTTATGTATTTATTAAGTTATACAAGGTCAAACACAAAAAATTTTGTGCAGTGGTACTTTTATGAATAAAGGTATATTGATCAACTGAGACCAGTAAGTATGAAACAGGGAGATATATGTTTGTTACTATAATGGATAATATTTTCACCATTGGATTTGAACCCAGTTCTTCTTGACTCCAAGGCTAGCTCACAACAGCATGATATTTGGTATATGGTTATTTATGTGGAGAAGATGTGGCTCAGTTGGACCTTTCAGTTTGGGTAGAATATGAATGAGTAGGCAAAAGAAAGGAGAAAGAGCATTTCAAATGAAGATAGTATGATGGATTGCTCAGCTATGGGAGTGCTCATTGAAGAAAATTTTGAGGAAGTCTTTGAAGCTGATAGTGTGTGTGTGTGTGTGTGTGTGTGTGTGTGTGTGTGTGTGTGTGTGTGTGTGTNTGTGTGTGTGTGTGTGTGTGTGTGTGTGTGTGTGTGTGTGTGTGTGTGTGTTTGTGAAAGAGAGAGAGAGAGAGAGAGAGAGAGAGAGAGAGAGAGAGTTGTTTGCAAATGTTTATTAGCATGAAGACTGGTTTTTAAACGAAAATCTTTTTCATGAAATCCAGGCAGAAGAATTTGTATCTGATTTGCTAAATGAGCAAGTTACTTTCATATGCTTTCTGCTCTTGTCTCTCTATAGTTTCTCTCAAAATAATCATATCTAGACCTCTGACTTCAAATATTAGCCTGTGTTGAAAGCTCTGAGGTTTTCCTCTCCATCCTGAGTTTCTGTCCTACATCTACTTGATAAATGTTCCCATTTGCTGAGGGGTAGAAGTTCTTAACCAATAGATTTCAGTGTTAGAAAGAGAAATTCCATTTAAAATCACTCTAGACCAGTGATGGGCAAACTTTTTAAAGAGGGGGCCAAAGGAAAGGAAATGCTCATCAGTCTGTCTGTTTCTAAGGCAACTCTTTCGAAGTTTCATTGTATTGTATCCTACCCATTGTATTCATCAGATTAGGAATAATGTCAGCACAGCCGGAAAGAACATTTCAGGGGGCTGCATCTGGCCCACAGGCCGTAGTTTGCCCATCACTGCTCTAGACAATATAAAATATTTAGGAATTTACCAAGATAAATGCAGGAATTATATGAACACAACTATGAAACACTTCATACAGTTAAAACTAGATCTAAATAACTGGAAAAACATTAATTACTCATGGGTAGAATGAGCTAACATAATAAAAATGACAATCCTACCCAAATTAATCTACTTATTCAGTGCCATACCTATCAAACTATCAACAAACTTTTTTTATAGAATTGGAAAAAATTATATTGAAGTTCATTTGGAAGAACAAGAGATCAAGAATATCAAGGGAAATAATGAAAAAAAAATGAAGCATGGAGGCCTAGTAGTACCAAATCTTAAATTGTACAATAAAGCAATGGTCATCAAAACAATATGGCACTGGCTAAGAGACAGAAGGGTGAATCAATGGAATAGACTAGGGGTAAATGACCTCAGCAAGTTAGTGTTTGATAAACCCAAAGGTCCCAACTTTTGGGTCAAGAACTCACTATTTGACAAAAACTGCCGGGAAATTTAGAAAACAGAATGGGAAAAATTGGGTTTAGATCAACATCTCACATCCTATATCAAGATAAATTCAAAATGGGCAAATGACTTAAATATAAAAAGTGAAATCATAAATAAATTAAGTGAACATAGAATAGTATACCTACCAGATTTTTAGGAAAGGAAGGAATTTTAAAACAAGCAAAAGATAGAGAACATTACAAAATATTAAATGAATGACTTTGATTATCATCAAATTAAAAATTTTTTTGTACAAAGAAAATCAATGCAACCAAAATTATAAGGAAAGCAACAAACTGGGAGAACATTTTTATCTCAAAACTCTCTGACAAAGGTTTAATTTCCCAAATACATAAGGAACTAAGTCAAATATACAAAAATCAAGCCATTCCCCAATCAGCACATGGTCAAGGGACTTAAATAGGCAGTTTTCACATGATGAAATCAAAACTATCAATAAGTACATGAAAAAGTGTTCTAAATCCCTCCTGAATAGAGAAATGCAAATTAAAACAACTCTGAGATACCACCTTATACCTAGAAGACTAGCCAATATGGCAGTAAAAAAAGTGATAAATGTTGGAGGAGATTGGCAAAATTGGGACACTAATACACTGCTGGTGAAGTTGTGAATTGGTCCAACCATTCTGAAGGACAATTTGGAACTATGCCCAAAGTGTTTTTTTTTGTTTTTTGTTTTTGTTTTTGTTTTTGTTTTTTTAATTTTAAACCCTTAACTTCTGTGTATTGACTTATAGGTGGAAGAGTGATAAGGGTAGGCAATGGGGGTCAAGTGACTTGCCCAGGGTCACACAGCTGGGAAGTGTCTGAGGCCAGATTTGAACCTAGGCCAAAGTGTTTTAAAAGAATGTCTGCCCTTTGACCCAGCCATCTTTGGGGTTTGTACCCCAAAGAGATAATAAGGAAAAAGACTTGTATAAAAATATATAAAGCTATGCTCTTCATAGTGGCAAAAAACTGGAAAATGCGGGAGGGGGTGTCCATTGATCAGGGAATGGCTGAACAAATTGTGGTATCTGATGGTGATGGAATATTATTGTGCTGAAAGGAATAAAGAACTGGAAGAATTCCATGTGAACTGAAATGAACTCCAGGAATTGATGCAGAACAAAAGGAGCAGAACCAGGAGAACATTGTACACAGAGACTGATATACTATGGCACAATCAAATGTAATAGAGTTTTGTATTACCTGCAAGGCAATGACCCAGGACAATCCAGAAGAACTTGTGAGAAGGAACTCTATGAACAGAGAAAGAACTGTGGGAACAGAAACACAGAAGAAAACCATATGATCAATCACGTAGTTTGATAGGGATATGATTAGGGCTTTAATGTTAAGAGATCACTCTAGTGCAAATATGAAAAACATGGAAATGAGTTTTGAACAATGATACATGTATAACCCAGTGGAATTGCTTGTTGGCTCTGGGGGAGAGGGGACAAGTGGGGGAAGGAAAGAACATGAATGATGTAATCATGGAAAAATATTCTAAATTTAAAAAAAATTAAAAAAAAATTTAAATGCCTAGTGTTATAATGATAATAACAGATAGTTTGGAGAAGCAGATAAATGTGTCAGGGCCAAATAGAGCTTTAAGTCAAGAGCCAGAGATTGACAGGCTTCAGTTGAGGAAAGGAGGGGGCCAAACACTCCTGGATCTCAAACCCTTCCCCCTCTAACTGCTTCTGCTTCAGTTGGTAATGAAGACAGGAATAAGATTCTTCTGGTAAGTTTCAGTTATGGCTGAAACCCCAATTTATGTTCCTTTTCTTAAATTTATATTCCTCACAGATCAGTATGATGAGTATATAGAAATTAGTTATCTAACAGTTGAGGACAGAGGAGATCTTCTTAAACTGGCAGCCAACAGGATTCAAACTAAATGTACAGACTGAGTTGTGAGTATCTTTCCCAAATAATTATCAGGCACAGATTTGAAGGTAAAGGTTATATTAAGAAATAACAAAGAAAACCAGAAAGGGTAAATGAGGGTTTTAGGATAATGAGAGGAAACCCCGAACTGCTAAGTAGATGCTGCCCTTTCCCCTCTTCTCAAGAGGGAATGAAGCCCTTAACTGAAACTGGCTCTCTTGCTATTGATAAATATCTTACTCTCTAATCACTA
>NW_025348718.1:0-1829 GCF_016433145.1 Gracilinanus agilis
TCCTTCCTTCCTTCCTTCCTTCCTTCCTTCTCCCTCCCTCCCTTCCTCTCTCCCTCCCTCTCTCCCTCTTTCCATTCCTACCCCCTCTCTTGCCCTACTTCCTTGCTTTCAAAGAAAAAGCATATGGGAAAAGGTGAAGAGACAGATTCTTTCGACTAAAAAAAGTAATGGAATTATGTTTTCCTCAGCTTTAGATTAAAATTTCAAAAATGATTCCAAAAGAAAGTCAATTTTAAACTGTTGACAGCATTCATTAGCCCTTGCAAATGACTGAAGAGGCAGCATGACCTAGTGGAGAGTGTTGGGTTTGGAAGAAGGAAGCATCTGATGGGCTCAGGACCTGTTGCTGACCAGTGGCAGCTGTATGACCCTTGGCAATCCACTTAAATCTTTCAGTGCTTTCTTGGGCAACTCTCCAAGCTAATGAGAGTTGCCCATCAGCAGTTGGGAAGGGACTTTCTATGATGATCATTCCTCTGCACCCGTATCAAAGGTCTGGACCTAAAGAAAACAAAGCAGCTTTCTTGACACAGCTGGTCCCCAAAGGCAGGGTGAGAGGAGCAATGAGAATTTGCACACCTCAACAGACCAAGGATGCTGAATGACATGGAAGCTCTATTCTCAACAGTCACATCCCCTGGTAGTTTATTAGTTCATTGTCATATCTCATCACCTCATTTCCCCACATCTGCATCACAGATCTCTCTGTCCAGGGTGTGGTGGCTGTCCACCTTTCCAAAGAATAAACCATAGGGGAACCCCCACCATAACAATAGTAATAGCTGTTTTTCAAACCAGCTTTTCTTCTGTTACCTTTGAGAAAGTTGCTCTTGGCTCCATGGTGGGTTAAGTTAGAATGTCAGCTCTACTCATCTTCTTCTGAATTTTGGGGAGCAGTTATGAAAGAAATAACAATCTACCTTGCCAATCTTTTCTCTCTGAGATCAGTAAATTGGCCAATAATTTCAAAACTTCCCTAAAACTACCTGTTAATAATACTAATGAATCAACAAACATTTACTAAGTTCTTAAGTGTTAGGCACTGTGCTAAGTGCTAGGAATACAAATACAATTTATAAAGAGAAAAAAAAGACTGTCCCTGCTCTCAGGGAGGTCATATTCTAATGGAAGAGGACAATCTATAAAAAGGAAATTGAAAAAGCAGGAATTTGAGAGAGGGGAACCCAGCCCCCAATGGTAGAGAAAGAAGTCTCTGGAGTTGGGAATGGAGAGTTGACCTTTAGATAGAATTTCCTCCAGGAGATACTGACCAGTTAGAGCAGAATAATCCCAGGATGAGAAAACTGCTGGATAATGGTGGTGAAGGAAATCTGGAGATTCATGAGTGGAGTCCAGAGAGGGAAAAAAAGAATGAATGTTATTGTCATCATTTCCTTGAAATGAAAAAATAATATTAAAGAGGTAACATTCAGATACCACTTGAAGCCTCGTAAAGTGCTTTTACAGTATTCTCTGAGCCTAACTGTGTAAGGTAGGCACTGTATCCTGTCCATTTCACAGATGAGGAAAGTGAGGCCAGGAGAAGTGAAGCAGGTCTCTCTAGACTTCAGACTTCCAAGGCAACCTTAAGACATTCCTCTTCTTGTGATGAAGTAATGAGAGAGGAATTGAGTCTCTGAGGCCACTTCCTCTGTGGTTATTCACAAATCAGAAATCTCAGGATGTCCAGGGGAGAGACTGGATCATGATGTCTCCTGGAGGGGGATATATTGGCTCGTGCAACAGCAAGTCTCTCTCTTGCCCAGTTTCCTGTGATTTTACCTCTCTCTCTCTCTCTCCCTATCTCCCTCTCTCTCTCTCTTTCTCTC
>NW_025348719.1:0-3827 GCF_016433145.1 Gracilinanus agilis
CCAACCCATCTTTGCTTTTGAGTGGTCAGATCCCTCCTCCCAAACTAAGACCCAACTAAGGTGGATGAGGCTACCACAAGGCCTAAAACTCAGCCCCACCCTCTTTAGCCACGCCCTAGCTTGGGATTTGGGAGATTTTCCGTCCACCCATCCTGAAGTTACTCTTTTGCAATATGTGGATGATCTCCTGGTGGCCTCCCTCAGTGAGGAACAGTGCAAACGCGATACCAGGGCGCTTCTCCTCACCCTACAAGAGGCAGGATACAAAGTTAGCGCAAAGAAAGCAAAAATCACCTGCACCGATGTTACCTTCCTGGGCTATAGGTTACACGGAGGGTCCCGTTGGTTAACCCCCACTATGACTAAGACTATCCTGGCCATTCCTGCTCCCACTTCCCCTCGACAGGTCTGAGAATTTTTGGGTACTGTGGGGTATTGCCGTCTTTGGATCCCGAACTTTGCAGAGATTGCGAATCCCCTCTACCAGGGTGCCAAAGATTCTGGAAGCTGGGCCTGGACACCAGAGATGGACTTGGCCTTCCAGGCGCTCCAACTGGCCATGCTACAAGCCCCTGCCCTGACCTTGCCAGACCCAGAAAAACCATTTACGCTCTTTATAGATGAAAAAGGGGGAGTAGCGAAGGGAGTTCTAACCCAGAGACTGGGTCCGTGGGATCGACCAGTGGCATACTTTATCCAAAAGGATGGACCCTGTAGCAGCAGGATGGCCAGCTTGTCTCCGCATTATCGCGGCAGTAGCTCTCTTGGTCAAAGACGCCAACAAACTCACCCATGGGCAGGCCCTGGTCATTGCCTCTTCCCATGCAATCGAGAGCGTCCTCCGCCAGCCCCCAGTCAGGTGGCTCTCACACTCCAGGTTGACCCTCTACCAATCCCTGCTCCTCAATGGGTCCCACGTCTCCTTCAGGGTCATCTCTACCCTGAACCCGGCCACCCTTCTTCCCACGGGCGACACAATCGAACCCCATTCCTGCCAGGACATCTTGGTGGAAGCTATCTCAACCTGCCCGGACCTGAAGGACACCCCCCTTCCCAATGCCGAGCTCACATTTTTCACAAATGGAAGTAGTTTTCTCACCGCTGCAGGCACCAGGGCAGCAGGAGCAGCTGTTGTGGACCAGTCCCAGAACCTTGTCTGGGCCACCCGACTTCCTGAGGGCACATCGGCCCAAAAGGCGGAACTGGAGGCCCTGATGGCAGCCCTCCGGACGGCCAGAGGGAAGCGTGTCAATATCTACACGGACAGCCGCTATGCCTTCGCCACCCTCCACGTACACGCCCCCATCTATCGTGAGCAAGGCTATGTCACTTCCGCAGGGAAGCCCATAGCACACCTGGAACACATCCAAGAACTTTTGGCTGCGGTCTGGGACCCCCGACAGGTAGCTGTGATTCACATACCGGGTCATCAGAACGGTAATGCCCATCCAGCACTGGGTAATCGATGGGTGGATGAAGCAGCCCGGGAGGCTGCCTTACATGGTACAGTGCCCCGGGCCCTTTCACTCACCCTTCCACGAGACGGGGTGCTTCCTGACCCCCCAACTGGCCCGCCCCAATATTCGGAGGCGGACTGGGAATGGGCTGTAAAGCGTGGAGGGACTCCAATGGTAAACCATGAGGAGTTTTTTCAGGACAAAGATGAGAACACCCTTCTGCCCCAGACAGCCGGCCAGCTACTAGCTACCCACTTGCACCACCTCACTCATTTAGGACATCACAAACTTAGTGAACTCCTCCGCAAGGGTTGTATCCGGTTCAGGGGAATGGGCCCATTTCTTGAGGAACTCGTTCACAAATGCACTGCGTGCCAGGCTGTCAGAGCCGCTATCCAAGCCCCTGCCCCAGCCGTCCGACTGCGAGGGACCAGACCCTGTGAGCATTGGGAAGTTGATTTTACGGAGATCAAACCGGGGAAATTCGGATTCTGTTACCTCCTAGTTATGATTGACACATTCACTGCATGGCCCGAGGCGTTCCCCACCAAAACTGAGACCGCCCAGACGGTGGCTAGGCACCTCCTCAAGGACATCATTACTCCATACGGGTTCCCCCTATCCATCGGATCCGACAATGGCCCAGCTTTTGTGGGGCTTATAGTACGGTCCTTGGCTAAGGGACTGGGGACCCAGTGGAGACACCATTGTGAATACAGGCCTCAGAGTTCAAGACAGGTAGAGAGGATGAATCGGACCCTAAAAGAGTTTCTTAGTAAACTCACACTGGAGATTGGCCAGGACTGGGTGACGCTCCTCCCACTGGCCCTCTTTAAGGCCAGAAATACACCTGGCCTCCTCTCCCTAACACCCTATGAAATCCTCTATGGTCCCATTGCTCCTATCCTGCCCTCCCCTCCTACTGCCGGCAAGCTCAAACCTCATCTACGAGATTTTGTTCTCTCTCTCTCTCAGGTACACGCAGACCTGTGGCCCCGATTAAAAGCCAGATTTCAGCCCCCGCCACACGAACCTAATCCCTACCAACCTGGTGACTGGGTCTGGGTGAAACACTATCGAAAAGAGACACTGCAACCCTGGTGGAAAGGGCCTTTTGTTGTTTTGTTAGTCACCCCATCAGCAGTCAAGGTGGACGGCATTGGACCCTGGACTCATCGTTCTCATGTTCGACTAGCGGAACCCCCCTGAACCTGACTGGAAGGCAAGCACTCACCCGGAAAACCCACTGAAACTGACTTTGAAACGCGCATAAAGGACCTGATGGCTACCCCTCTCCTCCTAGCCCTGACTACCCTGGTAGCTCTGGGTCAAGGACTACCCAGCAGCTGCCGTCAGGTCACAGCAGCCCCAGGGGCAGAGGCCTCATACCTCTGTGAGGGTCCCCTTCCGACCCAAGTGCCGGACCCGCTGACCGCCCCCCTCAGCCATGATCCCGCTGAGAGCGACCCAATTCCCACCATAGAGGTCACTCCACGCCCAGCTGTCACTCCCTTGCAGGCCAGAACTTCCCACCCAATTCGTGCCAGGAACTCTCCACCAAACCATAGGCCATGGAAATGGACCCTAACCCCGGTAGAATCTCCAGGGGAGACCATTGATGTCATCACCACCTCTGCCCCCACCTTTCCTGTACCCTCCTGCGTGCTGATTAGGGCAGAGCATTGTGGAGGGGGGGTGGTGGAAGAGATGCCCAGGGAGCCTCAGCCACAAGCCTCAGCAAGGCAGATTTTAGACGGGAATCATACATGGGTCATTATTCTTGCCCCGGCTCAAACCCCGGAAAATCATACTGTAACCAACCCGGGCATTATTTCTGTGCCTACTGGGGTCGTGAAACTATGGCCAGGGACGAGGCATCTAGCTGGTCAACACAAAGGGACCCCTTCCTCAAAATGACTCTGGGTCATAACCCTGGGTGCAACTGGGATTGGTTCTACCACTCTCCAGCCTCGAAGCGAGCCAGGTGCACCCGCCTCAACTTTACAGTCCAACAGCCAGAACATGATTCCTGGCTAGGTGGTCGTACATGGGGGATCCACTGATAAGAGTCTGGATATGACCAAGGGAGTTTCTTCACAATCCGGAAATACCCAGTAACGACTCACACCACGGTAGGACCCAATTTCGCTTTAAAACCCTGCCAAAGGCCCACTGTCCCTCCATCACCATCAGTCACCCCAGGACCGCCGACCCCCACTAACAGTACCCCATCAGCCCCCGTGTATCATCACCACAACCCACCCCTGCCCCAGCACCTATATTGGAGCTCACTACAAGCCACCTTTATAGCCCTGAACCACTCTTCCCCCAATCTCACAGCCCAATGCTGGTTATGTCTTCTCTCACAAC
>NW_025348719.1:3848-9728 GCF_016433145.1 Gracilinanus agilis
ACTACAAGCCACCTTTATAGCCCTGAACCACTCTTCCCCCAATCTCACAGCCCAATGCTAGTTATGTCTACTCTCACAACCGCCCTACTATGAGGCTGTTGCGACAATAGGCAACTTTTCATTTACTAACGACATGACACAGTGTTCCTGGAATGACACGACCCCCGGCCTCACTTTTTCCCTGGTGGTTGGAAAAGGGACCTGCGTGACAGGGAACCCAACTCCTACCCCCTCGACCAAGAACAATCCCTGTAACCATACCAAACAGGTGGCCTCACCAAGAGGCGCCTACCTTACCCCCCAACCAGGGCACAAATGGCTTTGTTCACGCTCCGGCCTACAGCCTTGTTTGGCCACTCAGACTCTCTTAGAACACCACGAGACTTGTGTCCTAGCCACTGTCATCCCACGCCTCACCTACCAATCAAACGAGTACGTCCTCCTATCTTGGGGGCGTCACCCCTCTTCATGGTGGAAGCGTGAGCCGGTCACTATCGCCATTACGGTGGCAGCCCTCTTGCGGGCAGCAGGGACAGGCATCGGAGTCGCGGCCCTCTCAACACAAAGCCGAGGCATAGCTTCCCTCTGCCAGTCAGTTGATGAAGACCTGGCCCGACTTGAAGCTTCGGTTGCATTCCTCGAAAAATCCCATGCTTCCCTAGCCGAGCTTGATCTCCAGAATCGCCGAGGCCTGGACCTCCTTTTCCTTAAAGAGGGGGGTCTATGCGCCGCCCTAGGGGAAGAATGCTGTTTTTACGTTAACCACTCCGGGGTTATCCGAGACTCCCTCGCCAAGCTCAGAGCCGGGCGAAAACATCGAGCCCGGGAAAGAGACCACCAACAACCCTGGTACGCTCGGATGTTTCACGCTTCCCCTTGGCTCACCTCCTTGGTGACCTCACTTCTCAGACCCCTCTGCATTCTTGTCCTTCTCCTTGCCCTGGGACCCTGCATCCTAGTCCGCTTTATAAAAGTCTTAATACTATCCAAGTCCTCACTTTACAACAACAGTATCAACCCCTCCCAGGCACAGAGGATATCTATGCCCACAGGTCCCCCTGAATCAAAAGAAGTGGAGAATGAAGAAGGATGGTTTCCTGTATAAACTTTATCTAGACCAAAGGGCTGGTCACGACCTCCAGTGGTTTCCCATTGGTTTAGGACATACTGATAGTCTGGATAAGAACTTTCCTGAAAGGATGTCCAGATAAGAACAACCTGGGACAACATTGAGATAAGAACATCCTGGAGACTGATTAAAACCTACAAAATTCCAACTTCTATCCCTTCCCCATTCCAGTTACTTTAAAAGAACCCTGCTGGCCCCTCCCGGGTGGAATGCTACTTTGCAGCTTCCCCTGGTGCACCAGCTCAATAAAGGAACCTCCTTGTGAATTGCTGTGTCCATCTCAGATTGTTGGGTGGGCTCACGGAGAACAGACCCTAACAGAATGAATTAACACCTTTCAGCTCATGGTCCTGCCTCAGTATTACCAGACAACCCCCACCCTCGATACAGCATGTGCTGACACTAAACTTTAAAGGACCACCTGAGGATTATTCCTTAGGATCAAAAGAAAAAGAAGGGAATGTTGGATTTAAAAATAAGTCTGACGGCCTCAGCCACTTCCCAGCTGTGTGACCCTGGGCAAGTCACTTGACCGCCATTGCCTACCCTTACCACTCTTCCACCTATGAGACAATATACCGAAGTACAAGGGTTTAAAAAAAAAAAAAGAAGTCTGACAGACCACTGAACTATTTCTAGCCTGGACAAGCTACCCCCAGCCCCCAAGGTTTCCCAGTACAGACTTCCTTATCTCCCCCTATTATAAGCCTAAAACAGAAGCTATCTTATTGGATGAATACTAATCTTCTTGAGAAATGTTTGCCTATGTTTACCTTCTTAAAATATTTGCCTACTTAATGTACGTTTGCCAAATGCTTCCTGACCCCTAACACTGAAACACCCCTCCCCAGATGCTTCCTGACCACCTGTCCCTGACACTACTTTGATAATTATGTATGTACCAACCCCCTTCCCCAAACATTTCTATATAAACTCTTAGCTAAGAATTCCAAGGGGTCAGTGCCCTAGCTATTATTGCCAGTAAAGAATGAGCCTCTTCTTGCATATTGCATTGTCAGTGTGATTCTTCCTCTGGCCAGGAACCTGGGATAGGTATTAAAATTTGAGTACAACAGAGGAAAGCTGGGCCCTGTGAAGGGGATCTTGTTATTGTCCAGGGAGAAATAACTCTGAGACCTCTTCCTTCTGTGTGCAGTGGAAGTTTAAGGGAATCTAGAAATGATAAGATGTACCCTTTTAGCCACTATTCAAGTAACTGGGAAGCCACCAATTCAAATGCAACACTTTTTTGAGAGAGAGAGAAAGAAAAAGTCTCCCTCCAAAAGCTTGCAACTTAAAAAGCTCCACCTTCCAGAAAAGCCCCTTAATTTATAGAAAATAACAATCCTCAGGTTAAATGACTTCATCCTGACACATTCTCCCTGGTCACCTTGCAGCCTTCCTGAAGGGGGTTTCCTCCGAATGAACCTTTTTAGCAAATGGTGGAGTATCAAGTCAGAGGTTTTCATCTGCCAACAAACCCAGAACAATTAATGACACATTCTGGGTGGAGGGCAGATGGGGAGATGGCTACCACTGACCAGACAATCTTGTGCTTTCCAGGAGCTTCCAGTGCAGCTGTTCTCTCAGGCAGGCACCCATTGAGGGCAAATTGCACAGCCTGGGTTATGAAAGGGCTGAAGGGGATAAGAATGCAAATGAAAGCAGCCAAAGGTTGCTTGTGAAAGACACTGGGGAAGGGAGCTGTAGCCCAGGGAAGAGGCCATTAGCCTGGCTTCGGGTTCATGAAACTTATTCCTAAATCACTGGACTACAGTTTTGAACATTTGCAAAGTACAAACTCCAAAGGCACCTCCTAAAACACTTCCTGTAGTAAAGACACAGCTTGTTTCTGATAGTAAAGCCATCAGTTGTCTCTGCCTCCCTCAGGCCAAAGGAGATCTGAGGTTTTTGTATTTTGAATGGGGGTAAGGGGTAATAGTCCTACAGGGGATGCTGTCTTGGGGGGGGACCCACTTACTAACTCCTATAGGGATTCAGGGCACATTCATTGTGGAGATATTAATATTGCTAATATGTCTGAGAATAACACACTCATTTCTCATTTCTCACACTCCCCTGAGATTCTAGGTTTTCTGGATTTTTTTTTCTCAAGGGGAAAAAATATTGAAATATAAGACTAGACTGCAAAAAGAACCTCTGCCTGGCAACTAATGACACGATTCATTCCTATTACTGATTGGCTCTCTCAGCTCTGGGTTTGCCCAACCCTGAGGCAGACAAGAGAGTGTAACTTCTCAGTCTAGGAGAAGTGCGGGGACTTCCCATGAAGTGAGGACCCTCCTGCCTCTTCCATCTCTCCGTGTCCCTCCTCAGCTTGTCTCCAGAATGGTGAGCGCGCGGCCTCTCGGGGGCATCTGGACGGAGGTTCTGGGGGTGACTCTGCTGGTGCTGACGTCCCAGGTGGCTGCGGACAGACGCCCCCCAAGTGAGTACAGAGCAGCAGCTCCCCCAGAGAGCTCAGGCTGGGGATGGGGGAGCCCTCTTCTGTGTAAGGGCAGCCCAAAGGAAGGCCCGGGGACAGGAGGGTCCTCAGATAGATGGGGAGTCATGAGAAGGGTTTGGGTTCCCCTCCCAGTGCACGTCCTCTCTGGCATCTGGGTCAGAGGACAAAAGGGGGAAAATCTAAGACATGACAAAGGAAAAATGCCAAGTTTAGTCAAGAGCTTTGGTCTGAGAGATGAGAATAAGGATGGGCCTGGCTGTGAGCCTGAGGGCATGGGAGGAAGATGGTTTCCCCAATAGTAACAGGGAAAGAATCTGTGTCTGGGAGGACAATGACCACAGACTGGACAATGACCACAGACAAGGCAAGTTCAGGGAGTCACTGAGGATGTCCATAGAGCACTTGGGCCTGAGCTCAGCTTTCCTATAGATGAAAGGAGAAAAGAAGGATGGAAAGGAAAGTGGGAGCAGAGCTAGAGAAGGCTTGAGTTCTAGGCCAGAGGAGGCGTTCTTTACCTAAAGGGCACATGAGAGGCCCTGGGAGAGCCGGTGCTTTGGAGAGGAGAAGATGTCAAACAGAGCAGTGAGGAGGCCACTGTTAGTGCTGAAGCTGGAACCCTTCTACCTGGCCTCTGAGCTTGGCAGAGAGCCATGGTGGAGGCTGTCATCCTGGCATAAAGGACTGAGCTTAGGGGAATGACAAGGATAGGGAAGGACTCAGGATTTCTCAGCTCCATCATGGAGTCTGGGGAGTCAAGAGGGACCAGAGGCTCTAGCTGTGTCTTAGATTCAGAGGTACGGGGTCTGGGATTGGCACATTTTCCCTCTTTTAGACCCTGATGTTAAGCAAAAGGACAAGCAAATGTATAAGAAACCAGGAGCCTGATGATGTTTGGGATCATAACAAGAGGCCCTGATCTAGTCTGACTCCCTAGGTTTGGGGACCACTTTGGGGTCACTCTGAGCCCCAATGTCTGAGGTCAAGATTCCCTCCTTCCTCCTAATCCTTTAGTCTTCTGAAGAAGCTTTGTTTGAGGATGATTCCCTCAAAATGTCTCCTTATCTGCACAGAATCCCAAGATTTGCACCTGAGAGATCATTGAGGCCAAGTCTGTCATTTCATGATGAGGAACTGAGGCTCTCAAAGTAGTGACTCAGCCAGGGTGACACAGGTAGTCATCAATCAGCAGGGCAGGGTAGTTAGGATGGTAAGCTGCTGAATTAGTGTGGGAGAGGATATTGAGTAAAGGATTGTAAGTTGGGCAGTCGTGGTGTGACTGGAAATCCTGGAACAGAGAGGAGACACCAGAAAGGAGGAATCAGGCAGATTTCTTGACTTGTCTGTGGGAGGTGAGGGAAGGAGAGACACAAGTCCCCAAATGCTCCAGTTTGTTAGAGTTGGTGTGAGGCAGAATGGTGTTGCCATGAATCAAAATCAGGAAATCAGGAGGAAGGTTTGATTTCAGGTAAAACATGATGAAGACTTTTTTATTTTTAGTTTGAAATGTTGGCCACATCCAGGGAGAAATGTTTGGAAAGAGCTGAAAATGTAGGGAGTGAGCCTATGAGGAAGAATGAGTCATGGTCAAGACTGAGGAGGCATCTGTCTAGAGAAGTGAGAAGTGAAGGTTGGGAGGGAATTGTATAGTTGGAAAATCTTGAACCCCAGGACTAAGTTTCCCCAGAATTCCTTTTGTATTTCCCAGCATCCTTTTCCCTTCACTTACATGCCCCATTGGGTGATAGTTTATAACTTTCTGGGACTCCTCCCTCTTGCTCTTCTTCCTAGAGACCACAGCTTGGGTTAGTTAGCTCCCTTTTAATTCTAGTTTTTATTTTAATAAATCTTATAAATATAATACTTGTTATTGTATATTATTTATAATTCTCACAGAATAGATGTCTAAGGAAAGGACTAAAGAGAGAGGAGAAGAGAGGGAAGTAACTGAGTCATGGGTATGTGTAGTGATAGAGAAGGGCAAGAGCAATCTGCTTAGGAGACAGGAAGGCAGTAGTCAGAGCAGTAAGAAAAAGGGGAGAACAGCGAAGGGTCACAGAAGCCCAAGGGAAGCAGGATGTCAAAGGCTGCAGGGACAGAAGAATGAGTCTAGAGGCAAAATTATTGACATTTGTCGAAGGAGATGCCTGGATCATTTTACTTCCCACATCAAAAATGATGCCCTGGGGGTTCCGGGTTAAGATGGCGGCAGAGTAAGAAGCAGCTCTTAACCTCTCCTGACCGAAACACACAAAACTCCTCAAGGGGACATAAAAACAAGTCCAGA
>NW_025348720.1:0-1031 GCF_016433145.1 Gracilinanus agilis
TCTCTCTCTCTCTTTCTCTCTCTCCCTTCCTTCCTTCCTTCCTTCCTTTTTTTTCTTCCTTCCTTCCTTCCTTCCTTAAAATCCCTCACTTTTTTAAAGTTCAGGCCTTTCCTGACCCCCTTAGTTCAGTGATGCACAAACTATGGTCTGAAGATCAGATGGGGAGCCCCTGAAATGTTCTATCTGGCTGTGAGACATTATTCCTAATCTGATGAATACAATGAGTAGGATACAATACAAGGAAACTTCGAAAGAGTTGCCTTAGAAACAGACTGACAGATGAGCATTACCTTTCCTTTGGCTTCCTCTTTAAAAAGTTTGCCCATTACTGCCTTAGTTCATTCTCCTTCCTAAATATACTTTTGGATATATTTTGTATTTACTAATATTTGTAGGTATCATGCTTCCCTAGTAGAGCACAAACTCTTGAAAAGCAAGAATCATTTTGTTTTTGTCTCTATATGCACAAGTCTTCACTCAATGCAATACACATTGTAGGTACTTAATAATGTGTGTTGAANTCTCTCTCTCTCTTTCTCTCTCTCCCTTCCTTCCTTCCTTCCTTCCTTTTTTTTCTTCCTTCCTTCCTTCCTTCCTTAAAATCCCTCACTTTTTTAAAGTTCAGGCCTTTCCTGACCCCCTTAGTTCAGTGATGCACAAACTATGGTCTGAAGATCAGATGGGGAGCCCCTGAAATGTTCTATCTGGCTGTGAGACATTATTCCTAATCTGATGAATACAATGAGTAGGATACAATACAAGGAAACTTCGAAAGAGTTGCCTTAGAAACAGACTGACAGATGAGCATTACCTTTCCTTTGGCTTCCTCTTTAAAAAGTTTGCCCATTACTGCCTTAGTTCATTCTCCTTCCTAAATATACTTTTGGATATATTTTGTATTTACTAATATTTGTAGGTATCATGCTTCCCTAGTAGAGCACAAACTCTTGAAAAGCAAGAATCATTTTGTTTTTGTCTCTATATGCACAAGTCTTCACTCAATGCAATACACATTGTAGGTACTTAATAAT
>NW_025348721.1:0-2341 GCF_016433145.1 Gracilinanus agilis
AAAAAAAACAGAGGTCTCACAATTATCATAGGGAAGAGGTCTTAATCAAACAAATATGATCATATAATTGAAAACAGGCCATTTTAATTACATAAAATTAAAAAGTTTTATAAAAAACAAAATCAATACCAGCTAAAATAAAAAACAGCAAGTAGTGAAGTTTTTGCAAATATCTCTAATAAAAGTCACATAATATCATTATATTTAAATTTTAATACAAATATATAACTACCATTTGCCAATATAGGCAGTTAAAGAATATGAAGAGTTGTCAAAAAATGAATCACAAGCCATCAATAGCCATATGAAAAAAATGCTCCAAATCAGAAAAAAAAATATTTACATGAAAACAAATATGAGGTTTTACCTCACATCAAGTAAAGCTGGCAAATACAGTAAAAAATTATATAACAATAAACACAATAACTATAGAAATTTAAATAAAGAATAACACAAAAAAATTGAAAATAAAAGTAAAAAAATCATAAAGATCAATTGGGACTCAAAGAGATATGAGAAGGCACCTCCAACCTATTCCTTTGTGAAAGATCCAAAAGTATTCTACATTGCATACATTTTCTGACCTTTTCAATTTATCAAACAGTTGCACTAATTTTTTTTCCTCTCCATGTCATGTGGAATGGTTAAGGGGCAGAGAAAGAGTGAGGAATGGGATACTACAGTGAAATAAAAAACAAAATATCAACAAAAAAAAAAACCAAAGTGCTAGGAAAAGAATTTGGCAGAAAATAAGCTTAGACCAATTATCTTACATCGAGACTGCAAGGAATACAACCTAATATAAACGGCTACATTATTTTAAAACTTTAGGTCACACTCACATGCCTGTAACCTCAGTTATGGGAGAGCTTTGAGCTGCCACAGGCTACACTATCTGGGTATATACACTAAATCCAGCATAAATATGGTGAACCCCTAAATCAGTGGGGACAAGTGGGTAGCTCAGTGGGTTGAGAACCAGGCCTAGAGATGTGAAATCCTAGGATCAAATCTGGCCTCAGACACTTCCCAGCTGTGTGATTCTGGGCAAGACACTTAACCCTCATTGCCTAGCCCTTACCACTTTTCTGCCTTGGAACCAATACGTAGTATTGATTCTAATATGGAAGGTAAGAGTTTAATTTTTTTTAAAACAAACAAAAAACAGTGGGGCCNAAAAAAAACAGAGGTCTCACAATTATCATAGGGAAGAGGTCTTAATCAAACAAATATGATCATATAATTGAAAACAGGCCATTTTAATTACATAAAATTAAAAAGTTTTATAAAAAACAAAATCAATACCAGCTAAAATAAAAAACAGCAAGTAGTGAAGTTTTTGCAAATATCTCTAATAAAAGTCACATAATATCATTATATTTAAATTTTAATACAAATATATAACTACCATTTGCCAATATAGGCAGTTAAAGAATATGAAGAGTTGTCAAAAAATGAATCACAAGCCATCAATAGCCATATGAAAAAAATGCTCCAAATCAGAAAAAAAAATATTTACATGAAAACAAATATGAGGTTTTACCTCACATCAAGTAAAGCTGGCAAATACAGTAAAAAATTATATAACAATAAACACAATAACTATAGAAATTTAAATAAAGAATAACACAAAAAAATTGAAAATAAAAGTAAAAAAATCATAAAGATCAATTGGGACTCAAAGAGATATGAGAAGGCACCTCCAACCTATTCCTTTGTGAAAGATCCAAAAGTATTCTACATTGCATACATTTTCTGACCTTTTCAATTTATCAAACAGTTGCACTAATTTTTTTTCCTCTCCATGTCATGTGGAATGGTTAAGGGGCAGAGAAAGAGTGAGGAATGGGATACTACAGTGAAATAAAAAACAAAATATCAACAAAAAAAAAAACCAAAGTGCTAGGAAAAGAATTTGGCAGAAAATAAGCTTAGACCAATTATCTTACATCGAGACTGCAAGGAATACAACCTAATATAAACGGCTACATTATTTTAAAACTTTAGGTCACACTCACATGCCTGTAACCTCAGTTATGGGAGAGCTTTGAGCTGCCACAGGCTACACTATCTGGGTATATACACTAAATCCAGCATAAATATGGTGAACCCCTAAATCAGTGGGGACAAGTGGGTAGCTCAGTGGGTTGAGAACCAGGCCTAGAGATGTGAAATCCTAGGATCAAATCTGGCCTCAGACACTTCCCAGCTGTGTGATTCTGGGCAAGACACTTAACCCTCATTGCCTAGCCCTTACCACTTTTCTGCCTTGGAACCAATACGTAGTATTGATTCTAATATGGAAGGTAAGAGTTTAATTTTTTTTAAAACAAACAAAAAA
>NW_025348722.1:0-2049 GCF_016433145.1 Gracilinanus agilis
AGACCTGGAGTCAGCAGGACCTGGGTTCAAATCAGACCTTAGATACCTCCTAGCTGTGTAACCCTCATCAAGTCATTTAATCCCATTTGCTTAGCCCTTGCTCTTCTGTTTTGAAGTTGTTACTAAGACAGAAAATAAGGGTTTAAAAATGCCATGAAAGAAGACTAATAGAGGAAGCCAAGGGGGCAAATCAATGAAATGACTGGCCCAGGGTCATGCAGATAGTTTGCCATTTTCTTCTCCAGCTCATTTTACAGATGAAGAAACTGAGGCAATCAGGGTTAAGTACCTTGATCAAGATTACACAGAGAGTTTGCCATTTTCTTCTCCAACTCATTTTCCAGAGGAGGAAACTGAGGCAAACAGGGTTAAGTACCTTGTTCAGGGTCACACAGATAATTTGCCTTTTTCTTCTCCAGCTCGTTTTACCGATGAGGAAACTGAGGCAAAAAAAGTTAAGTGCCTGGCCCAGGGTCAACACAGTGAGTAAGTGCCTGAGGCTGGATTTGAATTCAAGTCTTCTGAATATCAGGGCTCTATCCGGCCACCCCTATCATCCGAAGTTATTGATCTACAAAGTAAGGACTATGAGCTAGCCTCAAGGAGGCTTTGACTTGGCCTAAGAGAACATAATCAACCAATCAAAGGTAAAAAGATGGGTTATATCCCATCCTCTTAACAAAAGCCAACAGTGGGAATTGTCTCCAGTGTATCCCTTCTCCTCTACTAGGCAAGACCCTAAATTCACCTTTGGATCAAGAGATTAGACCTACAGGGTAGTTATAAACTAAGCCCTCCACAGGCATCCAGAGCAGAGACATACCATCTGGGAAAGTTCCCTCTCCTTCAGCAAGTGCCCCTTGGAGGGTAAGGCGAGCTCTGCAGCCACGGCAGTGACTAACGAATAGGAGCCTCTACTTCATTTTTATTTTGAGTGGGACAGACTGAGTCACTCCGGATAAGCAAGTAGGGGCAGTTCATGAGTCAACCTCATTACAATCTATTTCCCTCAAAATTGAATTAGTTGCCNAGACCTGGAGTCAGCAGGACCTGGGTTCAAATCAGACCTTAGATACCTCCTAGCTGTGTAACCCTCATCAAGTCATTTAATCCCATTTGCTTAGCCCTTGCTCTTCTGTTTTGAAGTTGTTACTAAGACAGAAAATAAGGGTTTAAAAATGCCATGAAAGAAGACTAATAGAGGAAGCCAAGGGGGCAAATCAATGAAATGACTGGCCCAGGGTCATGCAGATAGTTTGCCATTTTCTTCTCCAGCTCATTTTACAGATGAAGAAACTGAGGCAATCAGGGTTAAGTACCTTGATCAAGATTACACAGAGAGTTTGCCATTTTCTTCTCCAACTCATTTTCCAGAGGAGGAAACTGAGGCAAACAGGGTTAAGTACCTTGTTCAGGGTCACACAGATAATTTGCCTTTTTCTTCTCCAGCTCGTTTTACCGATGAGGAAACTGAGGCAAAAAAAGTTAAGTGCCTGGCCCAGGGTCAACACAGTGAGTAAGTGCCTGAGGCTGGATTTGAATTCAAGTCTTCTGAATATCAGGGCTCTATCCGGCCACCCCTATCATCCGAAGTTATTGATCTACAAAGTAAGGACTATGAGCTAGCCTCAAGGAGGCTTTGACTTGGCCTAAGAGAACATAATCAACCAATCAAAGGTAAAAAGATGGGTTATATCCCATCCTCTTAACAAAAGCCAACAGTGGGAATTGTCTCCAGTGTATCCCTTCTCCTCTACTAGGCAAGACCCTAAATTCACCTTTGGATCAAGAGATTAGACCTACAGGGTAGTTATAAACTAAGCCCTCCACAGGCATCCAGAGCAGAGACATACCATCTGGGAAAGTTCCCTCTCCTTCAGCAAGTGCCCCTTGGAGGGTAAGGCGAGCTCTGCAGCCACGGCAGTGACTAACGAATAGGAGCCTCTACTTCATTTTTATTTTGAGTGGGACAGACTGAGTCACTCCGGATAAGCAAGTAGGGGCAGTTCATGAGTCAACCTCATTACAATCTATTTCCCTCAAAATTGA
>NW_025348723.1:0-1389 GCF_016433145.1 Gracilinanus agilis
ATTTGTGTATATATATATATATATATATATATATATATATATATATACACACACAAACCATATAATAATCCTGGACAAGTCACTAGTCACTCTCAGCCTCAGTTTCCTCATCTGTAAGGTGGGGATAATGATGATCCTTAGCTCAGTGGCTCATTGCAAGGATCTAATGAGGTCAGATATGTATAGAGTTTCTTCTATGCATCCAACATGATATTCTATAATATATGTACTTATTATTTCCCCTGTTACATGCAAATTCTTTGCAAGGTGGGCTTGCTTTGTTCATTATATTTGTATCCCCAGCGTGCAGGCAGCACAATGTCTCACAGAAAGTTGGTACGTAATAAATCATTATTGATGGATTTCTATTTATTCTGTTTAAATTAATATATGCAGGCGTTGCCTCTTTCATCAAATGTACGCTTCTTGAGAACCGGGTTTTTCTTCACTGCTGTTCCTGTGTCTCTCTAGCATCTAGCTCAGGATTGGCATGCAATAATAATAGTAGCAAAAATTGACAGTCCTTAAACCTTAAAGGACTCTGTTGACTTTTGCTACTATTATAAATATATATATATATATATATATACATATATATATATATATATATATGTCTATATATAGGACCACATTTGACCTTTACAATGAACTAGAGAGCTAGTAGACATTATTATTCCCATTTTACAGATCGGGAAACTANATTTGTGTATATATATATATATATATATATATATATATATATATATACACACACAAACCATATAATAATCCTGGACAAGTCACTAGTCACTCTCAGCCTCAGTTTCCTCATCTGTAAGGTGGGGATAATGATGATCCTTAGCTCAGTGGCTCATTGCAAGGATCTAATGAGGTCAGATATGT
The DNA here is from genome assembly GCF_016433145.1 of Gracilinanus agilis. Classification (NCBI taxonomy): domain Eukaryota; kingdom Metazoa; phylum Chordata; class Mammalia; order Didelphimorphia; family Didelphidae; genus Gracilinanus; species Gracilinanus agilis. The sequence continues at coordinate 883 of NW_025348723.1, forward strand.
ATAGAGTTTCTTCTATGCATCCAACATGATATTCTATAATATATGTACTTATTATTTCCCCTGTTACATGCAAATTCTTTGCAAGGTGGGCTTGCTTTGTTCATTATATTTGTATCCCCAGCGTGCAGGCAGCACAATGTCTCACAGAAAGTTGGTACGTAATAAATCATTATTGATGGATTTCTATTTATTCTGTTTAAATTAATATATGCAGGCGTTGCCTCTTTCATCAAATGTACGCTTCTTGAGAACCGGGTTTTTCTTCACTGCTGTTCCTGTGTCTCTCTAGCATCTAGCTCAGGATTGGCATGCAATAATAATAGTAGCAAAAATTGACAGTCCTTAAACCTTAAAGGACTCTGTTGACTTTTGCTACTATTATAAATATATATATATATATATATATACATATATATATATATATATATATGTCTATATATAGGACCACATTTGACCTTTACAATGAACTAGAGAGCTAGTAGACATTATTATTCCCATTTTACAGAT
>NW_025348724.1:0-6986 GCF_016433145.1 Gracilinanus agilis
ATTATATTCCCTGAAATTTTTGCTAATATTTCCTTAATTTAATTTTCCTTAAAAAACAAAAACAAATGTTGAATAATTTTGGTGGTTACTATTTATATTATTTGTGGCTTGACTTTGCTACTTTATCTTCATTCTCATTTTTTACCTAATGTTTTCATGAAAATGCTACATTTTTATTCTTGTAAATTTATTTTGTTATTCTTTTCAACTCTCTATAAAGCAACTGTTGAATACTTTTCAAGAGTTTTTAGAAGCTGATAGCATGTGCCCCTCTATTTTTTCTAATTTCACTTGAAAATTCATGGCTTTCCTTTTTCTTGATATCCTAGGTTTGTCACTAGCACCCATCTGAAATTTATTAAATCTAATCAGTATCCCAACTTTTGTGCCAGTATCAGAGAGGCAGAAGATTTTCCTGCGAAATCTAGGGGAAGGAGGACTGAACCAAAGAGGATTCATGGGAAAAATAGACTGTCTGAGGTGAAATCAGACACGAGTTCTGAGTGGTGGAAGTTGATAGGAAGAAGGGAATATATTCTCTGAAGGGGAAAGGACATTTGGCAAAAGATAATTATCATGGGAAGCTAGGTAGTACAGTGGATAGAGTGCCCAGGCATGGAGTCAGGAATACCTGGGTTCAAATTTGGCCTCAGATACTTCTAGCTGTGTGATCAACAGCAAGTCACTTAATCCCCATTGCCTAGCCTTTGCCGTTCTTCTTAGAACTGACACTAAGCCAGAAGGTAATGGTTTTAAAAAATAAATTATCAAATTTTACTGATACTTTATGTTTCTGTAACATTCTAGAGATACTTACATATTGCAGTGGATAGAGCACTGGACTTGGAATTAGAAATTCAAACCTGGCTTCAGACCCTGGGCAAGTTAGGTGACCTTCAGCTATAAAATGGGGACAATTATAGCAGCTACCTCACAGGGCTATTGTGAGGATATCAAATGAGATAATATTTGTAAAAGCACTTGGCACAATTTTTGACACTTAGTAGGTGCCATATCAATGTTTATAAGTTTTTTCTTTTCTAAGGGTTACAAAGTACAGTCCTCGTAATAGCTCTGGAATGACAGAAGGAGTGCAGTGATTATTATTTCTATTTTACAAATGGGGAAACTATTATTGAGACAAGTGAAATAACTTTTCTAAGTCCACACAGCTAAGTGATAGAATTAGGTTTGAACTATGTCTTCTTTCTTATTTATTCTCTTTTTGCCTTAGTCCACTGGAGAAAGAAATGACAAACCAGGATGGCATCTTTGCCAAGGAAACCCCATGGTCTAGGGGGTCACAGAGAATCAGACATGACTAAACAGCTGAACAACAACAGTAACAACAATCCTTCCTCCATATCTGATATTCCTTTCCACATTTTCTCTAGAGAAAGTATCATTCATTAGCTCTATTTTAAAGATTGTGAAACTGAGGCTTAGCACCATTCCCTCTGCTTCCTATCATTACCATTGATAAGCATTGACATGTGGTGGGTGGGATGGGGAAGGCAGGCCCTGGCATTATGACCTCTGGGTGTTTAGAACTTGTTAGTCATCAGTAAGAGAGTGAAAGATTGTTCATCATTAATGCATCTATCTTTATAGGTTAATGAATTGCTGACTCTTACCTCTATTTGATGTGTGTCAATTGAGTTAGGTCCCATTGTGGAGAGATTCCAGCCATGCTATTCTTCATAATTAGGTCATTAGTAATAAGTTCAGGCCCATGAACCAATTGGCTTTCTTTTGGTTGTTTTAGGTGGACAGTTTGGTTAAATCTACTTTAGATCGCCATGGTAGGATCGATTTCCTGGTAAACAATGCAGGAGGCCAATTTTTATCTCCTACTGAATCTATCACTTCAAAGGGATGGAATGCTGTGGTTGAAACCAATCTGACTGGTACCTTCCAGGTTTGCAGAGCAGGTAGGGATGTTACTCACTGAAGCTAGCCCTTCCTTAACTTGCAGATCAGAACCGTGCCCCAAGAAGTATTACTTACACTAAGATGCCTAATTCTTTTAATTTTTTGTTACATTAAAATTCTGAGATATCACCCTCCCTCCCTCTCTGCTTCACACTGGAATAGTTATTATTTGATAAAAAACATGTATATCCGAAACCGTGCCATGTATACTTTATTTATCGGTCTTCCTCTGGAGGTGGACATTCAGTTATTCCTTAGAGTATTGCCATTAAATACCATGAATTGAATACAAGAGAATACAACATTCTCTTGATTCTGCTTATTTTGCTCTTTGTAATTTCATGTAGATCTTTTCATTTAAAAAAATTAACCTGCTCATTTCTTATCATGCAGAAGTATGCCGTAGTATTCCATCCCATCACAATCCTATGCCACAACTTATTTAGCCATTCGCTTATTGGTGGGCATCCCCACAATTTCCAATTCTTTGCCACCACAAAGAGAGCTACTGTGAATATTTCAGAGCATATAGGTTCTTTTCCCCTGTTCACCTTGGGAAATAGATCTAATAGTGGCATTGCTGGGTCAGAGGGTATACACAGTTTTGTAACTTTTTAGGCATAATAGCCCCTTACAAATAATGCTTGCTAATGTAAGCTACCACCAAACAGAGGTTAATTAGCTTGCCCGGGGTCGCGTAGCTAGTCTGAGGCTAGATTTGAATTCTATAGCTTCCTGTCTTCAGCCTTGGCAATCTATGTACACTGCTACATAGCTCCTATTTCTTCGATTCAATTTGATTATCTTTTGTACAGCTTACAAGTCTTGGATGAAGGACCATGGAGGGTCTATTGTGAACATCACTGTTGCAGTCAATCATGGATTTGCTAAAGCTGCGTAAGAATTTTTATATCCTTTTATTTTGGGATCCTGCTTAAACTACTTAAATGGAGTTTTAATGTCCCTTGTGATGAAAAACTGCCTTCTGTTTCATGTTGGGCTTTAAGAATCTACTGTTAAAATATTCCTATGCAAGTGGCACTGTGCCAAGTCCACCTCTGTTTGGGGATTGCTTCATTAGTAAGGTGTAAGATAATGCAACCAAAGTACATGCCAAGCATTGACACACATACTCCTCATAATCAGGGCTGCTAAATGTTCATTACTCATGGATGCCCTAGGTCTGTGCTGATGAAAGTGCAGCACACGTGCCCTGGTGTGCTGGAGGGGGTGATTCTGTTTCCCCCTCTACCTCGCCTGAGGACAATTTTCACATGCTCCGTCCCTCTGTCCAGCAATCCAATACGAACATTTCCTCCCTCCACTGTCTGGGTTAATGCGAGGGGCTCACAGGCAGCTTGAAGGTGCAGTTTGCACATGTGATCAATCTCTAAAAGATTCGCCAATGCTGCCCTTGATGTTTCTGATGATTTAATTTATATGCCTTTTCTATGTGTCATACCATAGACACAGTGTGCCCAACCTCCATCATTACCTCACCATGCTTTGCTTTGTTAACTATCTATAGAGAATTCAAGGATAAAGTCAGGTTTTTAGGTTTTTTTCAGGTTTTAGATCTTTCTTGATGTTTTCCCGGTAGGTTGAATACGCCTTTGAAATCCTCAGGTATTAGTTAGAGTGTGTGTCATTCAACTATTTTCTGTCTCTGCCATTTTGTGTTTCTGATATAAGTTGAAAATACTTTTCTTTGAAGGGGAGAAGATATCCTCTAAGAATGGCCCCTTAATTATTCATACCTTCTTTAAGGAACATCTTCATTTTCTCAACTGAAGTCCTTTTTTTTTTTTAACATTTATTAATATTCATTTTTTAGAAAAGTTAACATGGTTACATGATTCATGCTCCCACTTTCCCCTTCAGCCCTCACCCTCCTCCCAACCCTGGCTGACGCGCATTTCCACTGGTTTTAACATGTGTCATTGATCAAGACCTATTTCCAAATTGTTGATCATTGCATTGGTATGGTAGTTTCAAATCAAAATCCCCAATCATGTCAGCTTCAACCCATGTGTTCAAGCAGCTGCTTTTCTTCTGTATTTCCACTCCTGCAGTTCTTTCTCTGTATGTGGGTAGCATCTTTTCCATAAATCCCTCAGAATTGTCCTGGGTCATTGCATTGCTGCTAGTACAGAAGTCCATTATATTCTCTTTTTTAACCATTTATTAATATTCATTTTTAACATGGTTACATGATTCATGCTCCTACTTTCCCCTTCACCTCCCCCCCCCCCCCCCACTTCCCCCACCCATGGCCGATGCGCATTTCCACTGGTTTTAANCTACTTTCCCCTTCACCCCCTGCACTCTCCCCACCCATGGCCAATGTACATTTCCACTGGTTTTAACATGTGTCATTGATCAAGACCTATTTCCAAATTGTTGGTAGTTGCATTGGAGTGGTAGTTTCGAGTCTACATCCCCAATCGTGTCCACCTCAAACTATGCGTTCAAGCAGTTGTTTTTCTTATATGTTTCCTCTCCTGCAGTCCTTCCTCTGAATGTGGGTAGCGTCTTTACCAAAAATCCCTCAGAATTGTCCTGGGTCATTGTATTGCTGCTGGTACAGAGGTCCATTACATTCGATTTTACCACAGTATATCAGTCTCTGTGTACAATGTTCTTCTGGCTCTGCTCCTTTCGCTCTGCATCTGTTCCTGGAGGTCTCTCCAGTTCGCCTGGAACTCCTCCAGTTTATTATTCCTTTTAGCACAATAGTATTCCATCACCCGCATATACCAGAGTTTGTTCAGCCATTCCCCAATTGAAGGACATACCCTCAATTTCCAGGTTTTTGCCACCACAAAAAGCGCAGCTATAAATATTTTTGTACAAGCCTGTTTGTCTATGATCTCGTTGGGGTACAAACCCAGCAATGGTATGGCTGGATCAAAGGGCAGGCATTCTTTTATAGCCCTTTGAGCATAGTTCCAAATTGCTAGCCAGAATGGTTGAATCAGTTCACAACTCCACCAGCAATGCATTAATGTCCCAATTTTGCCACATCCCCTTCAGCATTCATTACTCTCCCCTTCTTTCATTTTAGCCAATCTGCTAGGTGTGAGGTGATACCTCAGAGTTGTTTTGATTTGCATTTCTCTAATTATTAGAGATTTAGAACACTTTCTCATGTGCTTATTGATACTTTTGATTTCTTTATCTGAAAATTGCCTATTCATGTCTCTTGCCCATTTATCAATTGGGGAATGGCTTGATTTTTTATACAATTGATTTAACTCCTTGTATATTTGAGTAATGAGACTCCTGTCAGAGTTTTCTGTTATAAAGGTTTTTTCCCAATTTGTTGTTTCCCTTCTGATTCTGGCTGCATTGTTTTTATTTGTACAAAAGCTTAGTTTCATATAATCAAAACCATTTATTTTACATTTTGTAATTTTCTCTAACTCTTGCTTGGTTTTAAAATCTTTCCTTTCCCAGAGATCTGACAGGTATACTATTCTGTGTTCACTTAACTTGTTTATAGTTTCCCTCTTTATATTCAAGTCGTTCACCCATTCTGAATTTATCTTGGTGTAGGGTGTGAGATGTTGATCTAGACCTAATCTCTCCCATATTGTTTTCCAAATTTCCCAGCAGTTTTTGTCAAATAGTGGATTCCTGTCCCAAAAGTTGGGCTCTTTGGGTTTATCATACACTGTCTTGCTGATGTCATTTACCCCAAGTCTATTCCACCGATCCTCCCTTCTATCTCTTAGCCAGTACCATATTGTTTTGATGACTGCTGCTTTATAGTATAGTTTAATATCTGGTACTGCTAGGCCCCCTTCCTTCACATTCAACTGAAGTTCTTACTTCTAGTCTCAAATTGTCTTTCTCTACTTAAATACCAATTTAGTGAAATAGTCTAAGTTCAGAGACTTTTTAATCATGAAACTTTTCAGAGAGCAAAATTAGTCCAATGAGAAATCATGGATGCCACTTTGCAGACTGAGTCAGGATCTACAGATAGAATGGAATGGATCAAATTTACTCATTAGAAACTAAAACATCTGGCAATGCTTTTTAGGACATCAACTCTAAATTCTGTGTTTGTCAATAAAAAGTTGTTTTTCTTTTAGGCTCACAGCTGTGGCTCTTATCTGCATTTTCTGCCTGGAAGGAATATAAGGAAGGCAGTATCTTTATATCCAAAGACTTTGTATAATCAAATTTCCAAGTTTTAGCTGTGGGCTGGCTATGTGCCACCTTTAAATGTATTATTAAATTTGTTTTTTCTATAAGTTTGATTATGTATACCTAGTGCCCAAGACAATACCTTTTAAGAATAGATTCCCTAGGGGGTAGCTGGGTAGCTCAGTGGATTGAGAGCCAGGCCTAGAGTCCTAGGTTTAAATCTGGCCTCAGATACTTCCCAGCTGTGTGACCCTGGGCAAGTCACTTAACCCCCATTGCCTAGCCCAGGGGTCCACAACCTTTTTGGCCGTGAGAGCCATAAACGCCACATTTTTAAAAATGTAATTTCATGAGAGCCGTACAGTGCTCACGGTGCGCGCTCCTGTAAGAGCACCTGAAAAAAAATTGACTTAATGGCTCCTGTAGAAAGAGCCATATCTGGCCCTCAAAAGAGCCAAATATGGCTCGAGAGCCATACTTTGCCGACCCCTGGCCTAGCCCTTACCATTCTTCTGCCTTGGAACCAATACGCAGTATTGATTCTAGGATGGAAGGTAAGGATTTAAAAAAACAGAATACTTATTTCCATAAGTTTAGGTAGATGCATAGGGACTTTTCTTTTAACATTTGGCTTCTAGGATAACTTCTTGGAACTGAGCTGTTTTCCCTCATCTTCCAAAAGTCATAGTATGTGTTTGCTTCGGCAGCACTTATACCAAAAGACATAGTAATAGTACAGCCTCAAGTATTTCTAAAAAGGAATATCTCTTTTGAACTGTTCTTGTGATTCAACGTAACATTTCGTTTTTATGCAAATATGAATGTGGAAATTGAATGAAGTCTTAAATTTATTTTTTTCTTTAAAAGGCATAGTGGAGCAGCAAGAGCAGGTGTTGAAAATA
>NW_025348725.1:0-4634 GCF_016433145.1 Gracilinanus agilis
AATCTAACTTTTCTAGGATTTCATTCACTTCCATTACTTCTTTCTTGTTTATTTTTTTTTTTTATCAGATTTATCTAGTTCTGAAAGGGGAAAGTTGAGGACTCCCATTAGTCGAGTTTTACTGTCTATTTCCTTCTTAAACTCCCTTGATTTCTCCTTTAAAAATTAGGAAAGTTGCAGGATACAAAAGAAACCCACATAAATCATCAGCATTTCTATGAATTTCTAACACATCTCAGCAGCAGGAGTTAGAAAGAGGAATTCCATTTAAAATCACCCTAGATGATATGAAATACTTAGGAATCTGTCTGCCAAGACAAAAACAGGAATTATATGAAAACAACTACAAAGCACTTTCCACACAATTAACACCAGATCTAAACAATTGGAAGGATCGCCAGAGAAAATTCCTGGGAGCCAAGAGGTGGAGGTCCCTGTTCTTGGGACATCCAGGCTGGTAGGGCTGGCTTCTGGAATGTGTATCAGGGAGGAAGGTGACAGAGGGCTGCCAGGCCAGGATGGGGAGAGGCCATGAGGGGCTTTGGAGGCCAAAGAGTATTTGGTGTTTGGAAGTTTAGAGGTTAAACCTAGGAGCTTGACAAAAGATAGGAGAGAAGTTTAACAGACTTTTGTTTTAATTGACAAAAAATAGTGAAGATTGAAAGAGAGAGACAGAGACAGAGTGTCAGAGACAGAGTCAGAGATTTAACTCTCTACCCTAGTACTACCTAAAACCTACTTAAATCTTCTTCTATCAACCTGTAAACTACCTAAAAACTGTCCTTTGAAAGAGTCACTACTAACTCTTCAGCCTCACTAACCAGGCCCAAGCTACACTACTTATATCTATATTCTAACTCACTTTCTTCAGCAAGCACAGCTCTCCACCGTCACATTCTCACAGCAGCGCCCTCCCCTCAGGAAACCTCAGAGCAAAAGGCCCCTCCTCACACCTGGGCTTGCTTTGACCTCTCCCTGTCCAACTGCCCTTCTTCCATTACTTCCTCTCTCAGAGCAATCTCTATTTCCTTTTCCTGTGAGCTGCTCTCCAGGAATAACGGAACCTCTTCTCTTTGGGCCTGGCTTTCTGTCCACTGAACCAGCCAGCTTTTTCCTCAGTTAAGTCACTGCAAGGGATTAAGAATTGAGAGCAGGCCTCACCCTGGGTGACTCCTGTGGCCCCTCACCCCATGTAGAACCCTGTGGGGCAGCCTCGGGCCTGGAAAGAGGAGGGAAAACCTCTGCCCCTCTGGGTCCCTTCTCCCTCCCCAGCTCAGGGTGCAGAGGCCCAGGGCCTGGCCCAGGAGGGATGGGGCTGATCCAGATCCTGAGCTGGGAGGGAGATCAGGGCAGGTTTCTTCTCAGGTTCCACCAAGAGCCATTGGCCCAGAGAGTGAACCCAAAGGCAGAGAGGAAGATGGGCTTTTCTACACTGGGGGAAAGAGGGGAGGGATTGCCTGTGGGGCTCCAGGCCATCTCCTGCTGCTCAGAAAGGCTGAGAAGTCAGACATTCCCTTGGCCAAGAGAGTCCTGTCAGGAAGAGCTTTGGCTTGTTATGATTTAAAATGATGATGGCCGAGATCATCTCCCAAATTTCACTTTTACAGGCTGGAGCTCCATTCAGGGGACCATAAAGTGGGGGGAAGGTTTGAGGAGGAGGCAGGACCCTGAGTGGGGAGACAAGGCTGGCAAAAGATGGAGGAACTTCACTATATGGACTCACTGAGGCTACTTTGATGTCCCTACAGGGAGCCTGAAGTCCGAGGAATGGCCTTTGAGAGGGACAGACTCCCAGGCCAGGTAAGTGCATTCCAGCCCCAGATGGGAGCCCCATCAGCCAGGTAGGCCCATCTCATAAGACACAAGATGGGCTAGGAAGCTGCTCCCTCCTTTCTGCTGGGCCATTTCTGTCCCCACATCCAGGGCGGGTGGAAGAGAATTTCCCAGCTCTCTTCTAGGGGTTTGAGAGTGATTCCTTGTCCCGTGGGCAGGGCAGACCCCAGCAGCTCCCCCAAGGCACTGCCTGCCATGTTGGATTTCTCCCTGGACACAGGTGAGGGGAGAGGATGACCATTGAGTCTTCCTTCTGTGCTGTCCGAGGATTCTTTGTGCTCTCTGCTTTCCTGGAGACACACACACACACACACACACACACACACACACACACACACACACACACACACACACACACGCNCACACACACACACACACACACACACACACACACACACACACACACACGCCTGTTTCCTCTTCAGTCTTGTCTGGCCAGGCCTGGAGCAGAGCCTGAGAGTGTCCCCTGCTCTGTGTCGTCATCCTCAGACAAGAGATTGTCCTCCTGGTGCTGCTCACTGGCTTCTGCCTCAAAGTTCTCCCAGTCTTCCAGGTCTCTCCGCCTCCTTCCTCTTTCCCACTTCTCAGGCCAAGCCAGCCAGTCTGGAGGAACATCCTAGTCTGTGCCAGGCACTGCTCAGCACAAAGAATGGAAGAAACCATCAGCCACCCTCCAGGCCCCCCACAGTCTGACTGAGGACACCTACCAGCAGCCGTGTCCAAACCAGCTCTGTGGGGCCTTGATGGAGGGAGGCCCTCTGGGAGGGAAGGCTCTAAGGGTTCTGGGGACCCCAGAAATGAGACTCAAAGGAAGCTCAGAGGCCAGAGGGAGGAGGGAGAACCTTCCCTGCAGGGAGACAGACAGCCCCTGGAAAGGCCCAGAATTAGAGCATGGAAGGTCTTGGCCAAGGCTCAGCCAGGAGGCCAGTGTCCCTGGGTCAGAGGAGGAGGAGGAAGGTGTGAGGAGAGAGGAAGGGGCTGGAAGGTCAGTATATGCCATTGGAGCCTGTTGTGGGAATGGTCAGGGTCCTTCTAGTGATAGCAAGAATCAGGCAGTTGGGGAGGCCCCCAGAGAGCTCCCCTGTAGCTTTTGTATCCACTCCAGAGTGTGACCCCACCACTGCCCTTCTGCTGCTGACCTTCCTGACCCAGAGAGAGTCTGAGGAGTTTGGGGGGAGCCCAGGAAGGGCTTCACACAGAAATGGGGCCTTTTTCTCAGAAGAGGAGCTTCAAGTATTCTTGAGCAGAGCTGTTTGTAGCAGAGCCAGGAGCTGGATACATTCCTTCTCTGTTCAGTAGAATTCCATCATGTTCCAGTCCTTATCTTTTTGGACAGGCTGAAGGGAAAGAGGAGAGTTTCTGGGAGGCCTGAGAGTTTTCATTTTAAATATGGGTTAGGGAAGACATTGAGAGAGACATTGAGCATCTAGCTTAATGGCAAAGAATGGTCCGGTTATCCATTTGGAACTCTGCCCAAAGGGTTTTAAAACAAAATGCATACCCTTTAATCTGGGTATGTGTCACAAAGATATGCCCAAGACAGTTAAAGATATTGATATAGCAAATCTTTTTGCGATAGTAAAGAATTGGAAATGGAGGGATATTCCTTAATTGGGGAATGGCCCAACAAGTTGTGGTATGTGATTATAATATCACCCTATTGGGCTATGAGAAATAACAAGCAGGATCATTTCAGAGAAACCTGGGAACGCTTCCATGAACTAATGCAAAGTATGAGCAGAACCAGAAGAACATGTTACATATGATCACAGCAACATTGTATGATCAGTAGCTATGAATAACTCAGCTATTCTGAGCAATTCAGTGTTCTAAGACAATCCCAAAGAAGTCGTGATGAGAAAATCCCTCTTCTTTCAGAGAAAGAACTGATGGACTCTGGATTAAGACCAAAATATGTTTCCCTTTTTCTTCTTTTTTTTTTTTTGTTTGAGATTTCTCCCACAAAATGACTAATAAGGAAAAATATCTTACATGATTGCACACATAAAGCCTAGATCAGATTGCTTGCTCCCTTGGGGAGGGGGAAGGGAGAGAAGGACAAAATTTGGAACTCGAATTTTTTAAAAAATGAATGTTAGAAATTGCTTTTACATGTTATTAGGGAGCAAATAAAATATTATTCCAAATACAGGGAAGGCCCATGATTAGATTAACCAGAAACACAGTCAGATCTTGAGACTGATGGAAGGACTTTTCTCCCAATTGTATGTCTCAGGCATTCACTGTGTCTTATCTTCAAACTGGATTATTTACAGATATGGGGAAGGAGTGGGATCTCTTTTCAGGGAACTCCATCTGTTCATTCTTCCCCCTCCCACATTGGAAAGCCCCTAATGTTTTCTCCAATTAGAGTAATATTGGATTGTTTCCTTTTCATTCTTTGGTCTTATTGAATTCATCTCTTTGAAGGTATATAAATCACTTTCCCCCCCCTATTTTGAGGTCCAGCCCTAAGCCAGGTCCTGATTGGTCAGGTAGTCAGCATACATTGCTTTCATAAATGGATGTGCTCAGAAGATCAGAACTTTGGTTCCTCAGTCATTTCATCTCTCCCTTGTCACAGTCAGCCTCTTTATCTTTTTCTACATTTGTCCGGAAATGCTGGTCCCTGGTCAAAGCTATCCTAGTCTTCGAAGTGCCACAGTGAACACCCCCAAGCCCCAGCCCAGGTTGTCTCCTCACAGCACTAAATCTCTCTGGCCTCAGTGTGAGTCCTCATCTCCCTTTACCCATAAGAACATGCATGAGTGGAACCCAATTACACTTCCAGGGTAAGGCCT
>NW_025348726.1:0-2397 GCF_016433145.1 Gracilinanus agilis
AAATAGTATGAATGAAATGTCATATGTTCCTTTTGGAGAAATTTTTAGTTTTTCTCTAATCTGAAAATTCTTCAAATGAAAAGGTCTACTACTATCATCAAACCAATGAGATATGCTATCTGCAAAACTTTCAGTTTTAAAACTAAGTGATAATATCCATTTTACTTCCATCTATCAGCAGCTTAATATCTGTTCAATTGATTAATAGAAATTGACAAATTCTGTGGGANTAAGCATATGTGTATTGGTGTACATGCATGTATTTAATCTTCAGGATGAGTTTTGTTGGCCTATAGTTGTTCAGAGCAGTATAAAGGAAGGAAATTATTCAGATTGTTGAAAAAGGATTAGTAGTAAAACTAGGCAGGTCTCTGCTTCTGTATCCAGTTGATTATTCTTCACTTTAAACTATTTGACAAAGATTACCACATCTTTGTAGAAAACTTCACAGAGCATTTAAATAATTCAGTCCTCTCTTTTTAACCATCAGTGAAAAAAAGCAAGAGGTTGATAGTTTCATGGATTGTTCTCACTTCATCAATAAGAAATAGAATCAAGGGAATTCAGTGTGTCCGTAAGCGCAACTAATATCTTCAAATTTGCTTAATTAGTTGCTTGTAAATTGAAGAATTGCTTTCCAATATCCAATAAAACAAAAGTTATTCCCAATTTCTAAAATAGTGCCCAGCACAAAGTATAGAAGTGATTCATTAATGAATGTAAGTTTTAGAAATAAGAGTCATTGGAAAATGGTCTCTTTTGTGTCTTGTTGAGAATTATTCTGAAAATATGTCTCTGGGATCTGTTCTCAAAATTAAGTGACTTCCTGATGGCACTATATTTGATTGGAAGAAGAAACACACATTTAAGTATCCTTTTGCTCCTTTTGTCTTCTCTTTAAGGCCCATGAAGAATCCTCTTGTCCTAATGATTGAGTGAGATCATGGCAGATTCAATTTGATTATGGTCATGGGTATTAATCACAAGAGTGGCTGAAAGAAATGAATAAATTAGTACACAAATAGTCTATCCACCCATTATCAATATCACTCACAAGTAACCTTGTTCTGAAAAATTCCCACTGGTGCTTGATAGTCTTTGAGTCAATACAAAAAAGCAAATTAGTCATATCCTTTAATTTATTCACTGAAACTTAATGACTTTAACATATATCACAAATCCAAGTCCTTTGCTCTAATCATTGTGCTACCTACCTGTGAGCAGAAATTTTCAAACTATGAATTTATTTTCCTGAGGCCTTATTACTTGCAAAAAGGATAGAATTCAAAGTATTTTCTGTTGGATATAAGGTGATATGGTCCATTGTGTTTAGATGGTTCAGTATGTCAAATAAAAGGGGAGAAAATATTTTAAATAATCAACAGTTCTCACAGTTGACTTTGAAAGTTTTACCCATCAAGCATAGAGAGTTTCAGGATATACCTGCTTCTCTGTTTTCTGATAATGATAAATTATATTTTGTCTTGTGTCCTAAACTATACTGTTTTATTTGATATGATGATATCTTCTTTTTCCTTTGAATTTCTCAGCTCTATCAGTACAGCCCTCTCTTTCCCCAGTATCTTTCCTACTCTACTTGTCCATTAATCTTTTGCATCCAGAATCAATACTCTACTATTTGCTAATTCTCCTTCATCCCTGTTCTTTTCATCTCCGGTTCCTTATATCTTATTTTGCTAAGTGAGTACGGACTCATGAAAATACCCCACATGCCTATATATTTACCGACTGCATTAACTCAATTTCCTCAAACAAAAACAGAAGGAGGTACTTAGTCCTTTTTCTCCATTGCCATTTTCAGACTACTAGTATTCTACTGTCACTCAGAGGCCTCTCTACTTCTGAGATTCACATAATTTTATACATATCAAATTGTCCAGCTGAAAGTGTTTTCTCCCCACTTTAATTTTCTAAGGGCACTTTATATAGACCTTTGATTTGTTCTATCACATCATAACTTGTATTATATCACACACTATACATGTCCTACCATCTGCTTTCTAGGATAGAGTAAATTTTTTAAAGATTAGGTTTGAGTATTTTAAAACAAACTAAAAGAAAAAGGAAAATTTTGTATATCCTAGATCTGTGTTATTACCTATGATCTGAATCTAAAATGTAGCATTTCACTCCTATATTTTTAAATTCAGAGACATTTTAAAACATGTTTTAGAATCTTAAAATCATTCAAGACTCTGTTCATCTCCTCTGGGATGTCTTGCCTGAGTCTTTCCCCTCTGTAAACTGAAAGTTTTCTTTCCACATCCAACTTTACTACTGTATTTCATTGTTACCCTTACTTAGCTCTTATACTTATAAGAGCTTCTCAGGGTTATATCCCAATTTGTGTTCAAGATTTGGTTCCTTAGAGTGGCT
>NW_025348727.1:0-4249 GCF_016433145.1 Gracilinanus agilis
TTTTCAACCAGGTGATATGGTCTATGTGAAAAATTTTGCCAAAACATCAGCAACAGAACAAAGTTGGGTAGGTCCTTATACAGTTATATTAGTCTCACCATCTTCTGTGAAGTTTTAGGAAGAGATTGTGGTATCATTGTTCTCACATTAAATTAGCACATGGAATAGATAATGAAACTGTAGAGATTGTTAATGATGAGGAAGAAGAAGAAGAAGGGATGTTGTAAATTTGAGATCTTCAGTCAATTAGAGTCTGCAGTCAGAAAGTTCAGTAAGGAGAAGACCATTCCAGCGGAAGAGGACGTTTGGATGGAAAAAGACATGGATGAAGAGGATTCAGGATTCAGGATTTATGGACTTTGTATTACAACTGATGAACTTTTGAATTGAACTGATAAAAACTTCATTTTCAAGGATTTTCTTACAGAAGAGGATTAATCATGAACAATATGGATTAAATGTTTTGGAAGTATTTTGGGTAATGTATATAGTATCACTACATACTCATATGCATCCAACATTGCACATAAAACTATCAAGACCTTCGATGGAGAAAAGAAGAAGAGGAAAACCGGAGAGAAAAGGAGAGCATTTCCTCAAGGAATGGAACATCATAAGGAGAAAGGAGATCTGCAGGAGATCTAGAGTTTTAGTAGGTATTATGCATCCATTAGTAACATGTTGCAACACAATATAGCAAAGAAACAACATAACAAATCAGATACATACAACACAAACATGTTAGGATACATTGTGTTCCTTATGGAATGAAACAATGTATAAATACTAACAAAATTAGAATTAGCTATAGGATAAGTAAGTACTAACAAGTATAGTTAGTTATTAAGAAAGATTAG
Source organism: Gracilinanus agilis (assembly GCF_016433145.1). Taxonomy (NCBI): domain Eukaryota; kingdom Metazoa; phylum Chordata; class Mammalia; order Didelphimorphia; family Didelphidae; genus Gracilinanus; species Gracilinanus agilis. The sequence continues at coordinate 858 of NW_025348727.1, forward strand.
GTAGTTATTTTGGTAGATGTAGCTAGACTAATATAATAATACTATAGGGATAGTTTAGAATAGTTTAGTGAAATAGATATGGTATTAGATTAGGTTAGAGGCTAAGATAAGGTACTAATGCACAGTGCAGATACAACAAACATAACAAAATTGCATTACATGAAGAACATGTAACATATTACAGATCACATACCACAAATAATGTAAATAGTTGTGTAAATAGTATGTATATATTGTAAATTGTATTATAGTGTAAGTATTGTATATATGTAAAGGATGTACATATGTATAATTGATATGTATATATTGTGTGTACATACATTTATGTATGTATGTCATACATATATAATGTATATATTGTATGTATGTATCATGTGTATATATGTGCATAAATATAAATTCTGTGAATACTTTGATATAATTGAGTTGCAAACATTAAAATGTAATTTGCATAAGGGAGTTTAATGTTTTGTTGTAATTTTGATGTAAAGACTTATGCAATGTTGTATTAAAATGTATTTTCCAAAATGGTTTGCATTTATTAGTTGGTATGATATTTCTGTATTAGAATAGAAGTTATGTTTGATGTTTGTTTTGACTTTTGTGTTGACATTTCATATTTGCTGTTGATTTTATTGATTTTGTTGGAAATTTTGCATTGTTACTTATTGCTTTATGCTTTGAACTATGTAACTATTCAATGTATTTATCCTTTTACCTTTCCTTGTTGAAATCCCTAATGTAGGGAAGAGTAGGATAGTGTTAGATAGAATAGAGTTAGTGTAGGTTGTTTGTTATTTTGGGTTAGAAGTTTAGTTTAGTTTGTAGTGCACAAATACCAAAATTTTGTTAATTTTGGCTTTGTGCAAAGGGGGGAACTGTTGTGAGGAAGATTAGTTAGTTAATTAAGAATTAAGGTGTATCTAGCAGGAGGGAGCTCGATCTGGGAATTTCAAGGTAGAATGAAGGAGCAGGAAGAAGTGACTTGTGCTCTGAGAGGGACTCCATTAGGGGTTAGCACAAACTGAGGTGAGCCCTGAGAGATCTCAGAGTAAAGCACACACTGCATCATGATTTTCCCTGGGATCCTGTGTGGTGGTGGCATCTAGCAAAGAGGACAAGATCTACAGTGCAGTTACAAGGGAAGAGGAGAAGTTCGGGATCTGGTGGACAGTGTCTTAAGCACACCCTCTCAACTTGGTACCTGAGACCACCTTGGCTCTTGGCATCCAGAGATCATTGTTGGATTACAGTGAGAACCCGAAAGCCACANTTTTCAACCAGGTGATATGGTCTATGTGAAAAATTTTGCCAAAACATCAGCAACAGAACAAAGTTGGGTAGGTCCTTATACAGTTATATTAGTCTCACCATCTTCTGTGAAGTTTTAGGAAGAGATTGTGGTATCATTGTTCTCACATTAAATTAGCACATGGAATAGATAATGAAACTGTAGAGATTGTTAATGATGAGGAAGAAGAAGAAGAAGGGATGTTGTAAATTTGAGATCTTCAGTCAATTAGAGTCTGCAGTCAGAAAGTTCAGTAAGGAGAAGACCATTCCAGCGGAAGAGGACGTTTGGATGGAAAAAGACATGGATGAAGAGGATTCAGGATTCAGGATTTATGGACTTTGTATTACAACTGATGAACTTTTGAATTGAACTGATAAAAACTTCATTTTCAAGGATTTTCTTACAGAAGAGGATTAATCATGAACAATATGGATTAAATGTTTTGGAAGTATTTTGGGTAATGTATATAGTATCACTACATACTCATATGCATCCAACATTGCACATAAAACTATCAAGACCTTCGATGGAGAAAAGAAGAAGAGGAAAACCGGAGAGAAAAGGAGAGCATTTCCTCAAGGAATGGAACATCATAAGGAGAAAGGAGATCTGCAGGAGATCTAGAGTTTTAGTAGGTATTATGCATCCATTAGTAACATGTTGCAACACAATATAGCAAAGAAACAACATAACAAATCAGATACATACAACACAAACATGTTAGGATACATTGTGTTCCTTATGGAATGAAACAATGTATAAATACTAACAAAATTAGAATTAGCTATAGGATAAGTAAGTACTAACAAGTATAGTTAGTTATTAAGAAAGATTAGGTAGTTATTTTGGTAGATGTAGCTAGACTAATATAATAATACTATAGGGATAGTTTAGAATAGTTTAGTGAAATAGATATGGTATTAGATTAGGTTAGAGGCTAAGATAAGGTACTAATGCACAGTGCAGATACAACAAACATAACAAAATTGCATTACATGAAGAACATGTAACATATTACAGATCACATACCACAAATAATGTAAATAGTTGTGTAAATAGTATGTATATATTGTAAATTGTATTATAGTGTAAGTATTGTATATATGTAAAGGATGTACATATGTATAATTGATATGTATATATTGTGTGTACATACATTTATGTATGTATGTCATACATATATAATGTATATATTGTATGTATGTATCATGTGTATATATGTGCATAAATATAAATTCTGTGAATACTTTGATATAATTGAGTTGCAAACATTAAAATGTAATTTGCATAAGGGAGTTTAATGTTTTGTTGTAATTTTGATGTAAAGACTTATGCAATGTTGTATTAAAATGTATTTTCCAAAATGGTTTGCATTTATTAGTTGGTATGATATTTCTGTATTAGAATAGAAGTTATGTTTGATGTTTGTTTTGACTTTTGTGTTGACATTTCATATTTGCTGTTGATTTTATTGATTTTGTTGGAAATTTTGCATTGTTACTTATTGCTTTATGCTTTGAACTATGTAACTATTCAATGTATTTATCCTTTTACCTTTCCTTGTTGAAATCCCTAATGTAGGGAAGAGTAGGATAGTGTTAGATAGAATAGAGTTAGTGTAGGTTGTTTGTTATTTTGGGTTAGAAGTTTAGTTTAGTTTGTAGTGCACAAATACCAAAATTTTGTTAATTTTGGCTTTGTGCAAAGGGGGGAACTGTTGTGAGGAAGATTAGTTAGTTAATTAAGAATTAAGGTGTATCTAGCAGGAGGGAGCTCGATCTGGGAATTTCAAGGTAGAATGAAGGAGCAGGAAGAAGTGACTTGTGCTCTGAGAGGGACTCCATTAGGGGTTAGCACAAACTGAGGTGAGCCCTGAGAGATCTCAGAGTAAAGCACACACTGCATCATGATTTTCCCTGGGATCCTGTGTGGTGGTGGCATCTAGCAAAGAGGACAAGATCTACAGTGCAGTTACAAGGGAAGAGGAGAAGTTCGGGATCTGGTGGACAGTGTCTTAAGCACACCCTCTCAACTTGGTACCTGAGACCACCTTGGCTCTTGGCATCCAGAGATCATTGTTGGATTACAGTGAGAACCC
>NW_025348728.1:0-1649 GCF_016433145.1 Gracilinanus agilis
TCAAGCCATTCCCCAATTGATAAATGGGCAAGAGACATGAATAGGAAATTTTCACATAAAGAAATCAAAATTATCCATAAACACATGAGAAAGTGTTCTAAATCTCTAATAATTAGAGAAATGCAAATCAAAACATCTCTGAGGTATCACCTCACACCTAGCAGATTGGCTAAAATGAAAGAAGGGGAGAGTAATGAATGCTGGAGGGGATGTGGCAAAATCGGGACATTAATGCATTGCTGGTGGAGCTGTGAACTGATCCAGCCATTCTGGCTGGCAATTTGGAATCATGCTCAAAGGGCTATAAAAGAATGCCTGCCCTTTGGTCCAGCCGTACCATTGTTGGCTTTGTACCCCAAAGAGATGATAGATAAACAGACTTATACGAAAATATTTATAGCTGCTCTTTTTGTGGTGGCAACAAACTGGAAAAGGAGGGTATGTCCTTAAATTGGGGAGTGGCTGAACAAACTGTGGTATATGCGGGTGATGGAATACTATTGTGCTAAAAGGAATAATAAACTGGAGGAGTTCCAGGCGAACTGGAGAGATCTCCAGGAACAGATGCAGAGCGAAAGGAACAGAGCCAGAAGAACATTGTACACAGAGACTGATATACTATGGTAAAATTGAATGTAATGGATCTCTGTACCAGCAGCAATGCAATGACCCAGGACAATTCTGAGGGATCTATGGTAAAGAACACTGCCCACATTCAGAGGAAGGACTGCAGGAGAGGAAACATATAAGAAAAACAACTGCTTGAACGCATGGGACGGGGTGGACATGATTGAGGGTGTGGACTCGAAACTACCACACCAATGCAACTACCAACAATTTGGAAATAGGTCTTGATCAAGGACAAATGACAAAACTAGTGGAAATGTGCATCGGCCAAGGTTCGGAGGAGTGCGGGGGGTGAAGGGGAAAGTAGGAGCATGAATCATGTAACCATGTTAAAAATGANGGAGGAGTGCGGGGGGTGAAGGGGAAAGTAGGAGCATGAATCATGTAACCATGTTAAAAATGAATATTAATAAATGTTTAAAAAATAAAAAAAAATGATAGTGTTGTACTAAAATCCTCTAAAAGGATTCTTAGGGTTCCTTCTCTATGTTTATATTCTATGTTATGAATTATAAGGCTATGTGTTTTAAAGTTTCCTCACAACTCTAGCATTTCTAAAAGAAATATTGACAAATAGTCTTCTACCTCTTCCCTGGACACTGCCTTGACAAAGAGCCCATTATGTTGTTAAACATCTCTAATTGACTAAAAATTGTTGCTCTTATGTATATAATATGATCAATTAAAAGCAGTGGTAAAAGCATTTTTCTGGAAGTCTGTAGACTGAGGTGTGTAACCAGGTTCTGTCATTTATAAATGGTTTGGGTAACTTATTTTACTGCAAAGGTTTAGACTATATAATCTCTCAGTTCTTTTCCAGATCTAATGCTCAATAATTCAGTGTCTAACTATAATATAAAATTTGGTATCATCAAATATTCCATTCCTAAATATCTAGGACAATAGAGAGTGTTTGAGTTTAATATTAAAATTAATTTTATAATATCTATAAATTTATCAATGTTCCTCTTTTAATATCATAGATTGGGAGCTAGAAGGGATTTTAAAAGTAATTTATATAA
>NW_025348729.1:0-1040 GCF_016433145.1 Gracilinanus agilis
TGGGATTCTGAAGTGCAAAGGTGACCTTGGGGAGTGCAGTGATTATGGAAGTAGATCATAAGCTCTGAAAAGTACTAAAAAGATGAAAATGCTTGGGAACCTTGCAATGGATCTTGTATCTGTTGTCTGAAGACCAGACAAGGTGCTTGGGAGAAACACATCACCAAGCTGAGGGGAGGGTGCTAATTTTTTCTTAAGTAAGAATGATTCTCAGAAAAAGAGAACAGAGATTAGAGGATAGGAATAGAAGGTATTCCCTTAAGAAACAAATGCTCAAAGATGATGAGGAAACAGATTCAGAAGAAGAAAGAAAAAAGATCAATAGCATAATAATAAATGTTCTAAGGCCCTAATAATAAGAGAAATATCCATGAAGTAACTTGAGGTTTCACCTCACAAGCATTGGATAGGTACAGAACAAAAGGTAATATAATGGCAATTGGTGGACAGGCTGTGACAAGAAAAGCACATTTATGCCCTTTTTATGGAGTTGTGGATTGATCTAGCTATTCTGGGAAAAAATGCAACTATTCAAGAAAATCCATTAAATTGCATATACCTTTTCCCCACTATGAACCCCAGGACTTGAGAGGGAAAGTTCCCACATATCAAAGTATTTAGCCCTTTAAGTAGTGGCAAGAAATAGTGTGGAGTATATAGCATGGCTGCCTATCAGTTAGGGAGAAGAGTAGGTCAATAATTTTTCTTGTGATAAGATCACCCACTAAATTAGAGGCACAATCTGCTTCATGGAATGATCTGCCACACTAAAGGATTCATAAGACTTACTAAAATTTTAAGAGCAAAAGTAAGAAAGAAGAGTTAACATGGGATAAAAGTGGAGTAACATTCCATTATTCCTTTTTTCCATGACTAAACCTCCACTAATTTCATAATTACAGTATGTTCTGATATTGCCAGACAACCTGACAGGCAACAGAACATACTAGAACCTGCTTCTGGTAAGGCCAGACTTCTGGTGGCCCAGCCACCCATCAGAAATGAGGGAGTTCTATGGGTGATTCAAGGCATGCAAAATT
>NW_025348730.1:0-1127 GCF_016433145.1 Gracilinanus agilis
CTAATGCTATCTAAAATTTCTAATAACCTACCTCAAACTGTCTTTTGAGGATGAAAAGAAAATATCAAAAAATATTATATATTGGGGATGTAGACTTGAAACTACCACACCAATGCAACTAACAACAATTTGGAAATAGGTCTTGATCAACGACACATGTTAAAACCAGTGGAAATGCACATTGGCCATGGGTGGGGGGAGTATGGGGGGGTGAAGGGGAAAGTAGGAGCATGAATCATGTATCCATGTTAAAAATGAATATTAATAAATGTTTAAAAATCTTGAAAAAATACTATATACAAAAATTATAACTAAGTATCCTATTACGAAAGAAAACAATCTTAAAAACACTTGCTCAGATACATATCAGATAATCATTGCAATATTTAAAAGCTAAAGAGCATTTATATGAAAAATCTTAATTCCAAAACAAATTCAAAATTAAATTAGAAGACACTCCTATTATATCTTTTGTATTTGGATTATTGAAACTTCTTCCAGGAGGTCAAGCCCAATGACTTGACTGATCCTCTCCTCATCCCCTTCTAGATAATCCAGTCCCTAAGTATTCCCTTTCTTGTATTTGTCTCCAACTTCCTGATCATTTCTTTAAAATATTGATTTGTTTGGATGTATTCATTATGAAGCTAATCTCTAATTTTTTTAAACCCTTAACTTCTGTGTATTGTCTCTTACCTAAGGGTGGAAGAGTGGTAAGGGTGGGCAATGGGGGTCAAGTGACTTGCCCAGGGTCACACAGCTGGGAAGTGTCTGAGGCCAGATTTGAACCTAGGACCTCCCGTCTCTAGGCCTGACTCTCAATCCACTGAGCTACCCAGTTGCCCCCTAATCTCTAATGTTTTGAAGAAAATAATTTTGAATATATTCATTTTAAAGCCATTGTAAAGCTATTCAACACTTTGTCTCTAACTATTGTAAAAATGTAAAAAAAAAATCCCTTCTGGGACACTTGATTGCATGAGGATTCTCCTATAAGAAAGGGATTTTTATGTGAATTTTGGGGCATTTGTCTTGGATCAAGGATTTGAGGCAGTGCCCCTCCCCTAATCTCTCTCTCTCTCTCTCTCTCTCTCTCTCTCTCTCTCTCTCTCTCTCTCTCTCTCTCT
>NW_025348730.1:1165-1627 GCF_016433145.1 Gracilinanus agilis
CTCTCTCTCTCTCTCTCTCTCTCTCTCTCTCTCTCTCTCTCTCTCTCTCTTTCTCTTTATTTCTCTCTTTCTCTTTCTCTCTCTCTCTTAAGTATTATATTTTAAATGATTAATTTCCCCAGCCATACATATTTTTAATAAGTGGTAAAGAGGATGAACTTTGAAACTTTCAAGGTCCCCTAGAATTTCATTCCATACAGTGACGTGATGGAGTGATGTCTTTTGGGACTCTGGGATCCAAAATGGGCCTTGTGGGTTATGTCCTCAACGTCAAAAGATGGTGGACTTATCCAGTTCAGGGGATGGCTAGATATCTGAACTCAAAGCAGATGATTGTCAGAAACAAGTTGAGAGATACCTATCTGTGCTCATCAAAAATGAGGGGAGAAGAAATGGAGTACCTCCCTCAGAAACATATTATTTGTCTTCTGTTGCTCAGTCACCTTCCTTTAGCCAGAATTT
>NW_025348731.1:0-2443 GCF_016433145.1 Gracilinanus agilis
AAAAACCAACAACAACAACAAGAACAAGAAGAACAAGAACAAGAACAAGAACAAGAACAAGAAGAACAAGAACAAGAAGAAGAGCAAGAAGAAGGGAGGGAGAGAAAAATGGAGCTCATCAGTAAATGTATTTACATGAATAATTTAAACATAGAAGTTTTCTCAATTTACTCTTCTTTCCACAAATTTTTTCAAGATGGTTGATGTCAGACAATGATTGCTGCACTAGAACTCAAACCAATAGATTCTTTACATAGTTATGAAACTAATTTGATCTCTGAATTTGAGGCAAACATTCAGTTAGAGATTTCATCTCTCAAATTAGAGACTTCTACTGCATATATCTCTAAAATTTCCCAGAAATGAACAAGGAAGAAATGAATGTTAGCGCTGACTCACAGCATCATGCTGCCATTTAGAAAATGACAATAATTCTGAGCCTCCAATATCTCATCTGTAAATGCAAACTTTGAACTCCACAGCTGGCAAGGAGGGCACTTCCAATTTTCAACTGAATATTGTAAGGAAATGCTAACTTCCATGTAATGACTCCTTTCTTACTGCTTCCCATTTCATTAGTTTTTGAAAATATATTTATTTCGTTTCTTAAGATAACATTTTGACAAAAACAAATCCTCACCAAGAGGAAATAAAGCATAATATTTTCCATAAACCAATTATATAATCTGTATAACTGCATTAATTTCAGGAACACCTGGTCATTTTAGTTCCCAGCATTCTTGACATGAAAGCACTATAAGAAGACTCACAAATATGGAAAATGAAAGAGAAAATATAACTCACCGTTTGTGTCTTTGGAAGGCTCTGTAAAAAGAGGATGAGCATAAAAGGATGAGAGAGAAAAACAGACAGAAAGAGAAAAGAGAGAGAGAAAGAGAGAGAGAGAGAGAGAGAGAGAGAGAGAGAGAGAGAGAGAGAGAGAGAGAAAGGAAGGAAGAGGTTGAAATGGAGCTCTTCAGTAAGTACTGAGATTTGTGCTACATATATCTCTAAGATTTGCAATAAATAAATGAGGTAAAAATGAATGCCAGCTCACCTTGCCAGCAATTTTCTGCTATTTTTTAAATGAGAATGTTTCTGATCCTCCAATTTCTCATATGTAAATGAAAACTGTGAACTCCACAGCCAGCAAGGAGGGCACTTCCAAATTTCAACTGAATATTGGAAGGAAATGCTAACTTCCACTTAATGACTCGTTTCTTGCTNAAAAACCAACAACAACAACAAGAACAAGAAGAACAAGAACAAGAACAAGAACAAGAACAAGAAGAACAAGAACAAGAAGAAGAGCAAGAAGAAGGGAGGGAGAGAAAAATGGAGCTCATCAGTAAATGTATTTACATGAATAATTTAAACATAGAAGTTTTCTCAATTTACTCTTCTTTCCACAAATTTTTTCAAGATGGTTGATGTCAGACAATGATTGCTGCACTAGAACTCAAACCAATAGATTCTTTACATAGTTATGAAACTAATTTGATCTCTGAATTTGAGGCAAACATTCAGTTAGAGATTTCATCTCTCAAATTAGAGACTTCTACTGCATATATCTCTAAAATTTCCCAGAAATGAACAAGGAAGAAATGAATGTTAGCGCTGACTCACAGCATCATGCTGCCATTTAGAAAATGACAATAATTCTGAGCCTCCAATATCTCATCTGTAAATGCAAACTTTGAACTCCACAGCTGGCAAGGAGGGCACTTCCAATTTTCAACTGAATATTGTAAGGAAATGCTAACTTCCATGTAATGACTCCTTTCTTACTGCTTCCCATTTCATTAGTTTTTGAAAATATATTTATTTCGTTTCTTAAGATAACATTTTGACAAAAACAAATCCTCACCAAGAGGAAATAAAGCATAATATTTTCCATAAACCAATTATATAATCTGTATAACTGCATTAATTTCAGGAACACCTGGTCATTTTAGTTCCCAGCATTCTTGACATGAAAGCACTATAAGAAGACTCACAAATATGGAAAATGAAAGAGAAAATATAACTCACCGTTTGTGTCTTTGGAAGGCTCTGTAAAAAGAGGATGAGCATAAAAGGATGAGAGAGAAAAACAGACAGAAAGAGAAAAGAGAGAGAGAAAGAGAGAGAGAGAGAGAGAGAGAGAGAGAGAGAGAGAGAGAGAGAGAGAGAGAAAGGAAGGAAGAGGTTGAAATGGAGCTCTTCAGTAAGTACTGAGATTTGTGCTACATATATCTCTAAGATTTGCAATAAATAAATGAGGTAAAAATGAATGCCAGCTCACCTTGCCAGCAATTTTCTGCTATTTTTTAAATGAGAATGTTTCTGATCCTCCAATTTCTCATATGTAAATGAAAACTGTGAACTCCACAGCCAGCAAGGAGGGCACTTCCAAATTTCAACTGAATATTGGAAGGAAATGCTAACTTCCACTTAATGACTC
>NW_025348732.1:0-1401 GCF_016433145.1 Gracilinanus agilis
TTTATTCTGAAGAAATAAAGACTGTAGTCATTGCTATTGTGTCAGACATGTTTTATTCCTGCAGTAGAACCAAATCTGTTCAATAGGATCTTAAAATGATTGATCAGGTTCATTTGGGAACTCTTTAAATACAAGAAATAAAGTTTCAGGTAGATATAATAGAAAGGTTCCATTCAGGTTTATTCTCCAGAAATAAGGAAGTAGATAGTTCCCAAAGTGTCAGAGACATTTAATTTGCATTTTAGTACCGAAAATGTTCAACACTGTCTTCTTTTGGTTATTATAGTTCATTTGGCAACGTTGAGCAACCCAGAACTAAGGATTTCTCCTGTCCATGCAATACATTTCTTTTTATTCTGAAGAAATGAAGACTGTAGTCATTGCTATTGTGTCAGACATGTTTTATTGGTGTTGTAGAACCGAATCTGTTCAATAGGATCTTAAAATGATCGATCTGTTTCACTTGGTAACTCTTTAAATACAAGAATTAAAGATTCAGATAGATATAATAGAAAGGTTCCATTCGGGTTCATTCTCCAGAAATGAGGAAGTAGAAAGTTCCCAAAGTGTCAGAGACGTTTAATTTGCATTTAGTACCGAAAATGATCAACACTGTCTTTTTTTAGTCATTATCATTCATTTGGCAACGTAGAGAAACCCAGAACTAAGGATTTCTCCTATTCATGCAATACATTTCTGTTTATTNTTTATTCTGAAGAAATAAAGACTGTAGTCATTGCTATTGTGTCAGACATGTTTTATTCCTGCAGTAGAACCAAATCTGTTCAATAGGATCTTAAAATGATTGATCAGGTTCATTTGGGAACTCTTTAAATACAAGAAATAAAGTTTCAGGTAGATATAATAGAAAGGTTCCATTCAGGTTTATTCTCCAGAAATAAGGAAGTAGATAGTTCCCAAAGTGTCAGAGACATTTAATTTGCATTTTAGTACCGAAAATGTTCAACACTGTCTTCTTTTGGTTATTATAGTTCATTTGGCAACGTTGAGCAACCCAGAACTAAGGATTTCTCCTGTCCATGCAATACATTTCTTTTTATTCTGAAGAAATGAAGACTGTAGTCATTGCTATTGTGTCAGACATGTTTTATTGGTGTTGTAGAACCGAATCTGTTCAATAGGATCTTAAAATGATCGATCTGTTTCACTTGGTAACTCTTTAAATACAAGAATTAAAGATTCAGATAGATATAATAGAAAGGTTCCATTCGGGTTCATTCTCCAGAAATGAGGAAGTAGAAAGTTCCCAAAGTGTCAGAGACGTTTAATTTGCATTTAGTACCGAAAATGATCAACACTGTCTTTTTTTAGTCATTATCATTCATTTGGCAACGTAGAGAAACCCAGAACTAAGGATTTCTCCTATTCATGCAATACATT
>NW_025348733.1:0-11713 GCF_016433145.1 Gracilinanus agilis
GAGCCTTGCATCCATCCAAACGACTCTGTGTCTTGCGCGCGAGGTCTCCCCTCATCTCCCCCTATGGGTTCTTAGGTTGCCGTTTCCCCGGACCCCTCGGTTGTGTCCGGCTGGACCCGGACAGCTAATGTTTCTACTTTATAGTTAAGTAAATGGTATTGTTTAAGATCTAACACGGCTTACCGGACAACTGAGGAGCAGCTGTCGTGGCTGCGAATATACGCAACGGGTAGAAGCTGAGCAAGACGCCTTGAGATAGGGTAAGTTGTCCCATCCCCCATAGGCATTTAAAAATCAAGAGTGTTTCTAAAAAAGGTGTGTGTGTGTGTGTGTGTGTGTGCAAGGAAAGTGGAAGGAATATGTATGCATGATGGGAAAAACACTCTCGAAGGAAACAGTGTTCGTGACTGAACTAAAAAATAGTCTCAGGGAGAGAGGTATCAGAGTAAAAAAGAAGGACCTGTTCAGGTTTTTCTGCTTTATAGAGCAGCACTGCCCTTGGCTCATTTTGCATAGCACGGGCATTCATCTGCTCACTTGGAACAAAGTAGGTAAGGAACTTAATGGCCTTTTAAGAGCCGGCAAAGAAATTCCAGATGATTACTTTTCTTTCTATGGCTTGATTCGTGACATCCTTAAAGAAGCCGACACGAGTCAACAAGTCTCGCACCTCCTCAGCTTGGCTGAGGACGCTATCTTAGAATCTAAGATAAAAAATGAAGAACCAAACTCGAATAAAGAACAGAGCTCGCCCCTCAAGGGGAATGAGCGTCCCTCGTCTCTTTCAGACGAACCTATCAAAAATCCCTCCCTTGAGGAGCCCCTTGTTCCCTCTAAGCCCAGACCATGCCTTTATCCAGTCCTATACACGGACCCTCCTCAAGATAGCACACTTAATCCGGCTTATCAAGCAGAGCTAGAGGAGGAGACAGCCCGCTACCATAACAATGGCCCTCTGAGGAATAGACCTCCTCCCTACAACCTCCCACCCCCCATCCCTCAACTTGCCTCTCCAGCTCTCCCAGGTTCGGCTGACCTTAAAGAAGCCACAAGCCAGCTTAGTAAGCAAGTCACCGACCTTAGGCAGTTCTTAGACTTGCAGAGGGAGATTTATAAATTAACCAATCAGTTGCAGGACTTGCAGTCAAACATTCTCCGGCCACTGAACTGTAATATCAAGCCGGTGCAGCCAAAAACTATGACAAAGTCTAAGAACCCTGGCCTTGTTTTCCCTGTCGTTACTAGACAACAGGCCACAGAGATTGCCCCCGAAAACCTTCCTTTAGAAACCCCCCTCCCACATGATTCCTCTGACTCCGAACAGGAGGAAGAGGGGGAGGAGGAAAGCGGATCCCGTGGAAATTCCAGGGCCGTAGATACTTCAGGCCTCCCCCACCATCATTGGCCAATTTATAAAAAATTAAAAATTAAGCACATTAAAGACCTGCATTCGGCAGTTAAAAATTATGGCCTGAATGCCCCTTTTACACTCTCCATCCTAGAAGGGCTTGGAGGAGAGGGGCACATGCTCCCCTCCGAATGGACCAAAGTTGTGCAATCCGCCTATGCAGTGACATTGATGCATATGACCACAAACTAAACAAGTCCATCTCCTTAGCCATCGGGGCAGCCATTCAGGCCTCTTGCCCCACCACCCCCCGAAATTGCTTTAAATGCAGGCAACCTGGCCATTTTGCCCGTGAATGTCCCTCTAACCAGACTCCCACCCCCCTTCAGGCTCAAGCCCAAAGACCACCTCCCAGCGTTTGCCCTAAATGTCGAAAGGGTCGGCACTGGGCTCGAGATTGCCGAGCCAAACCTCAGAACTTTTCCCCAATGTCGGGAAATGGGATGCGGGGCTCCTACGGGAGCCCCTGCCCAGTTCCCTTACTCAAGCCACAGCTGGCAGCACAGGCCTGGACCTCTGTGCCGCCTCCACCCGAATATTGACCCCTGAAGAAGGCCCGGTAGTCCTCCCCACCGGCAAATTCGGACCACCGCCTCCTGGCATGTTTTTCTTGGTCATCAGCAGGGCGCTCACCACCTTACAAGGTGTAGTTGTGCATCCCACCCTTGTCGATACTGACTACACAGGGGAGATAAAACTTATCATAGAATCTCCGCATGGTCCCGTTATCATCCCTGCTGGTAAACGCTTAGCTCAGGCCCTCCCCCTCCCCATGATAGGAGATTTTCCCGCCGCAGCCCAAAAACGAGGTCCTTCCTCACCCGGCTCTTCCAACATTTATTGGGTACAACAACTTACTGAGTCCCGACCCACTCTGCAATTAAAGATCAAGGGAAAAACCTTCACAGGGCTGCTGGACACAGGGGCAGACTCTACTGTCATCTCCCAGGCTCATTGGCCCCGTGCCTGGCCCCTTCAACCCTCAGCCACCCACCTGTCAGGAATAGGTCAGATCCAAGATACCCTCCAAAGTACTAAGCTCCTCCATTGGCAAGATACTGAGGGCAATAGTGGCACTACCCGTCCCTATGTATTCGCGGGACTCCCCGTTAATCTCTGGGGCAGGGATATTCTAGCCCAGATGCGGCTCCTTATGGTTAGCCCCAGTGATGCTGTCACCACCATGATGCTGAAATCTGGGTACCTCCCAGGCAAAGGCCTTGGCAAGAACGAACAAGGCATCTTACACCCAATATCCCCCCCAGCCCAAAACGATAAAGGAGGACTTGGGTCAAAAAAATTTTTATAAAGGCCACTGATCCCCCTGCAATCCAGGCAGATAAGATCACTTGGAAGTCCGATTCTCCTGTCTGGATTGACCAGTGGCCTCTAACATCTGAGAAGGTTCAAGCTGCCCTAATGCTAGTGCAGGAGCAACTCTCTCTTGGACACTTTGAACTTTCCACTTCCCCATGGAATACACCTATTTTTGTTATTAAAAAGAAATCGGGGAAATGGAGACTTCTACAGGACCTACGTGAGGTCAATAAGACCATGCTACCCATGGGGGCTTTACAGCCAGGCCTTCCATCCCTGACTGCTATCATTTTCCATTCCCATAGTCAATTCCCCATCCCCCTCATTGACACAGCTCCAAGCTCCAGGCTTTAGCATTGCCCCAGATAAAATTCAAACTCAAAGCCCAAGAAACTCTTTATCCGTTAAGTGGCAATCAGACTTTGCTTCTTGCTCACGCCCTCTTTGTTCTTAATTTCCTCATGCTGGATGCCGAAGGGCTTTCCGCTGATCGCCACTGGAATCCACATACTTCATCTAATCTGGCCACAGTCCTTTGGCGTGACCCCGTCACGGGCCTCTGGTGTGGCCTCGACCCTGTCATTATCTGGGGAAAGGGCTCCGCCTGTATTTTTGATAAAGCGGCTAATAATGCCCGTTGGATTCCATCTAGACTGATTAAACCTTTCGCCCCTGATACTAACCCTTCTAAGCCAGGATTTTGTCCCTGAGAAGTCTTTTTCTTCTTCCTTTTTCAGAACCACAACCCTGATGACACCACAGATGGGACCCCAGATCCTGAACTCGCTTTCTCTGGCAGTTTACATCATCTACTCCACCTTCCTTCCGGTCACCACTTCCAGTCCTCATCTCCTGGTCCAACAACGGTGGGAGATCATCAATCCAGTTAATCAAGCCATCATTACCTCCGTTTCTTCTTCCCAATGGCCCCAATGGACCTGGTTTCCTTCCATTCCGGTTGATCTTTGTGCCCTAGGCGCCCCCCAGATGCCCTCAATCCACTACTGCGCCCCTACCTTCCCTGGCGTGCCTAGCCTCCCGGATTACTGGACTCAATACACTCAGTTTCCTCTATATGGCTGCCCAGGGTTTGATCAGCCACCACACTGCGGGGACCAGACAGACGGATTTTGTGCAGCCTGGGGATGTGAAACAATTGGTACTGGATATTGGATCCAGGCGAACCAGGATTTGATATCAATAACCCGCAATCTATCCCGTCCATCTGTGTGCACCCCTAGTCCTCCTAATTGTAATCCCCTCATTATCACATTTACCAACGCAGGGAAACAAAGTGTTAAATGGACAGATGGCTTGACTTGGGGTTTACGACTCTATAAGAAGGGCGGTTTTGATGATGTTCTTCTTTTCACCCTCCGCCTCCATGTGCAGCCCCTCATTGTTTCTGTTGGTCCTAACATCATCCTCTCGGATCAACGACGCCCTTTTTCCCCTAACCCCCAGCCATTACCGACTCCCACGTCTCTCCCCATCCCATCGGTCCCCCTTTTTTCCCCTTCATCTCCAAATACCTCCTCCCAGTTACAGCCCCAGTCACAGCAAGGGTCCCTAAATATTCCTGGTACAGCAGACAGATTTTTATCTCTAGTATCAGGTGCCTACACTGCCCTGAACGCTTCCAGGCCAGATTTGACGATTAAGTGTTGGCTCTGTCTGAGTCCACAGCCCCCTTACTATGAAGGTATTGCCTATATGGCAGAACCCAATGAAACAGTTCTAGCTTCCCCGCGCTGCGCCGCCTTTTCTCGCCGTCTCACTCTTGCTGAAGTCTCTGGCCATGGCCTTTGTTTAGGCACCATTCCCCGATCTCATGCCCACTTATGTAACTCCACCCTTGACCTCCCCCCTTCCCCTTCCTTTTTGGAAGCCCCGAATAATGGCTTTTGGGCTTGCAATACTGGCCTCACCCCTTGTATATCTCTTCTAGTTTTCAATACCTCCTTTGAATTCTGTGTTCTTGTCCAGCTATGGCCACGTATCTCTTTCCACACGGACGATAGTGTGGCCTCCCTCCTCTCCCCCTCTCCTAGAACACGTAGGGAACCCTTTACTACTTTAGCTATCCTGTTAGGACTCGGCGGTCTTGCTGCAGGCATTGGCACTGGCACTACTGCCCTTCTCCAGACCCAACACTTGGCCGCTCTTCAGATGGCCATGACAACCGATTTAGAAGCCCTCGAAAAGTCTGTCACAGCCCTGGAACAATCACTCACTTCTCTGTCAGAGGTAGTCTTACAGAATAGGCGCGGTCTTGATCTCCTTTTTTTAAAAGAGGGGGGATTATGCTCAGCCCTCAAAGAGGAATGTTGTTTTTATGCTGATCATACTGGCGTAGTAAGGGAATCTATGGAAAAGTTGCGTGAACGGCTAGCCCAGAGGAAAAGGGAAGCCGAGGCACAGGAAGGATGGTTTAATACCCTTCTCAGAGGTTCTCCTTGGCTCTCTACTTTAACTCCCACTATTATTACACCTCTCTTTATATTTTTATTGATCTTAACCTTTGGCCCTTGGGCCTTCCAACGTCTAACGAAACTCATCAAAACTAACGTTAACTCAGCCCTTGATAAGTTCCCTATGGTTCAATACCATCATATTGAGATGATGGACACAGAACAACCTGGCGGCACTTGTTTGCAGTTTTCCAGCAGGGCGGTAACCCAATGACGGGAGTAGCACAGGACCTCAACCCTTGATGGTTGAGTAACTCCCCCTGTGTAGCCTAAGACAGGGGCCGTCGCTGCCAATCTCACTTATGGATTGACCAGGGAACACAAGGTGTCTTAGGAAAAACTTCTGGTGTTAAGACAGACTTGGATGGAACAACGACCAAAGGATAATAAACTTATTCCTTACGCCCTTCTATTTAAAAAAGAAAGGGGGAATTGTTAGGGACCAAGACTTTAAGATAAAATAGTCACTCTTCTAAGAATAGATATCATTCACTCTTCTAAGATAAGATATTGATCATAGGCCCAGCCATGCTTGGAGACAGTAAGACGCCACAGGAGATTTTCTATGCTCCCTTTCTGCGTTCCTTTCCCCTTAGTATCTGCCGACCCCCTTCTGCCCTCAACCTATATATTCTTGTCATAGATCTGCAATAAANTGCAATAAACGAGCCTTGCATCCATCCAAACGACTCTGTGTCTTGCGCGCGAGGTCTCCCCTCATCTCCCCCTATGGGTTCTTAGGTTGCCGTTTCCCCGGACCCCTCGGTTGTGTCCGGCTGGACCCGGACAGCTAATGTTTCTACTTTATAGTTAAGTAAATGGTATTGTTTAAGATCTAACACGGCTTACCGGACAACTGAGGAGCAGCTGTCGTGGCTGCGAATATACGCAACGGGTAGAAGCTGAGCAAGACGCCTTGAGATAGGGTAAGTTGTCCCATCCCCCATAGGCATTTAAAAATCAAGAGTGTTTCTAAAAAAGGTGTGTGTGTGTGTGTGTGTGTGTGCAAGGAAAGTGGAAGGAATATGTATGCATGATGGGAAAAACACTCTCGAAGGAAACAGTGTTCGTGACTGAACTAAAAAATAGTCTCAGGGAGAGAGGTATCAGAGTAAAAAAGAAGGACCTGTTCAGGTTTTTCTGCTTTATAGAGCAGCACTGCCCTTGGCTCATTTTGCATAGCACGGGCATTCATCTGCTCACTTGGAACAAAGTAGGTAAGGAACTTAATGGCCTTTTAAGAGCCGGCAAAGAAATTCCAGATGATTACTTTTCTTTCTATGGCTTGATTCGTGACATCCTTAAAGAAGCCGACACGAGTCAACAAGTCTCGCACCTCCTCAGCTTGGCTGAGGACGCTATCTTAGAATCTAAGATAAAAAATGAAGAACCAAACTCGAATAAAGAACAGAGCTCGCCCCTCAAGGGGAATGAGCGTCCCTCGTCTCTTTCAGACGAACCTATCAAAAATCCCTCCCTTGAGGAGCCCCTTGTTCCCTCTAAGCCCAGACCATGCCTTTATCCAGTCCTATACACGGACCCTCCTCAAGATAGCACACTTAATCCGGCTTATCAAGCAGAGCTAGAGGAGGAGACAGCCCGCTACCATAACAATGGCCCTCTGAGGAATAGACCTCCTCCCTACAACCTCCCACCCCCCATCCCTCAACTTGCCTCTCCAGCTCTCCCAGGTTCGGCTGACCTTAAAGAAGCCACAAGCCAGCTTAGTAAGCAAGTCACCGACCTTAGGCAGTTCTTAGACTTGCAGAGGGAGATTTATAAATTAACCAATCAGTTGCAGGACTTGCAGTCAAACATTCTCCGGCCACTGAACTGTAATATCAAGCCGGTGCAGCCAAAAACTATGACAAAGTCTAAGAACCCTGGCCTTGTTTTCCCTGTCGTTACTAGACAACAGGCCACAGAGATTGCCCCCGAAAACCTTCCTTTAGAAACCCCCCTCCCACATGATTCCTCTGACTCCGAACAGGAGGAAGAGGGGGAGGAGGAAAGCGGATCCCGTGGAAATTCCAGGGCCGTAGATACTTCAGGCCTCCCCCACCATCATTGGCCAATTTATAAAAAATTAAAAATTAAGCACATTAAAGACCTGCATTCGGCAGTTAAAAATTATGGCCTGAATGCCCCTTTTACACTCTCCATCCTAGAAGGGCTTGGAGGAGAGGGGCACATGCTCCCCTCCGAATGGACCAAAGTTGTGCAATCCGCCTATGCAGTGACATTGATGCATATGACCACAAACTAAACAAGTCCATCTCCTTAGCCATCGGGGCAGCCATTCAGGCCTCTTGCCCCACCACCCCCCGAAATTGCTTTAAATGCAGGCAACCTGGCCATTTTGCCCGTGAATGTCCCTCTAACCAGACTCCCACCCCCCTTCAGGCTCAAGCCCAAAGACCACCTCCCAGCGTTTGCCCTAAATGTCGAAAGGGTCGGCACTGGGCTCGAGATTGCCGAGCCAAACCTCAGAACTTTTCCCCAATGTCGGGAAATGGGATGCGGGGCTCCTACGGGAGCCCCTGCCCAGTTCCCTTACTCAAGCCACAGCTGGCAGCACAGGCCTGGACCTCTGTGCCGCCTCCACCCGAATATTGACCCCTGAAGAAGGCCCGGTAGTCCTCCCCACCGGCAAATTCGGACCACCGCCTCCTGGCATGTTTTTCTTGGTCATCAGCAGGGCGCTCACCACCTTACAAGGTGTAGTTGTGCATCCCACCCTTGTCGATACTGACTACACAGGGGAGATAAAACTTATCATAGAATCTCCGCATGGTCCCGTTATCATCCCTGCTGGTAAACGCTTAGCTCAGGCCCTCCCCCTCCCCATGATAGGAGATTTTCCCGCCGCAGCCCAAAAACGAGGTCCTTCCTCACCCGGCTCTTCCAACATTTATTGGGTACAACAACTTACTGAGTCCCGACCCACTCTGCAATTAAAGATCAAGGGAAAAACCTTCACAGGGCTGCTGGACACAGGGGCAGACTCTACTGTCATCTCCCAGGCTCATTGGCCCCGTGCCTGGCCCCTTCAACCCTCAGCCACCCACCTGTCAGGAATAGGTCAGATCCAAGATACCCTCCAAAGTACTAAGCTCCTCCATTGGCAAGATACTGAGGGCAATAGTGGCACTACCCGTCCCTATGTATTCGCGGGACTCCCCGTTAATCTCTGGGGCAGGGATATTCTAGCCCAGATGCGGCTCCTTATGGTTAGCCCCAGTGATGCTGTCACCACCATGATGCTGAAATCTGGGTACCTCCCAGGCAAAGGCCTTGGCAAGAACGAACAAGGCATCTTACACCCAATATCCCCCCCAGCCCAAAACGATAAAGGAGGACTTGGGTCAAAAAAATTTTTATAAAGGCCACTGATCCCCCTGCAATCCAGGCAGATAAGATCACTTGGAAGTCCGATTCTCCTGTCTGGATTGACCAGTGGCCTCTAACATCTGAGAAGGTTCAAGCTGCCCTAATGCTAGTGCAGGAGCAACTCTCTCTTGGACACTTTGAACTTTCCACTTCCCCATGGAATACACCTATTTTTGTTATTAAAAAGAAATCGGGGAAATGGAGACTTCTACAGGACCTACGTGAGGTCAATAAGACCATGCTACCCATGGGGGCTTTACAGCCAGGCCTTCCATCCCTGACTGCTATCATTTTCCATTCCCATAGTCAATTCCCCATCCCCCTCATTGACACAGCTCCAAGCTCCAGGCTTTAGCATTGCCCCAGATAAAATTCAAACTCAAAGCCCAAGAAACTCTTTATCCGTTAAGTGGCAATCAGACTTTGCTTCTTGCTCACGCCCTCTTTGTTCTTAATTTCCTCATGCTGGATGCCGAAGGGCTTTCCGCTGATCGCCACTGGAATCCACATACTTCATCTAATCTGGCCACAGTCCTTTGGCGTGACCCCGTCACGGGCCTCTGGTGTGGCCTCGACCCTGTCATTATCTGGGGAAAGGGCTCCGCCTGTATTTTTGATAAAGCGGCTAATAATGCCCGTTGGATTCCATCTAGACTGATTAAACCTTTCGCCCCTGATACTAACCCTTCTAAGCCAGGATTTTGTCCCTGAGAAGTCTTTTTCTTCTTCCTTTTTCAGAACCACAACCCTGATGACACCACAGATGGGACCCCAGATCCTGAACTCGCTTTCTCTGGCAGTTTACATCATCTACTCCACCTTCCTTCCGGTCACCACTTCCAGTCCTCATCTCCTGGTCCAACAACGGTGGGAGATCATCAATCCAGTTAATCAAGCCATCATTACCTCCGTTTCTTCTTCCCAATGGCCCCAATGGACCTGGTTTCCTTCCATTCCGGTTGATCTTTGTGCCCTAGGCGCCCCCCAGATGCCCTCAATCCACTACTGCGCCCCTACCTTCCCTGGCGTGCCTAGCCTCCCGGATTACTGGACTCAATACACTCAGTTTCCTCTATATGGCTGCCCAGGGTTTGATCAGCCACCACACTGCGGGGACCAGACAGACGGATTTTGTGCAGCCTGGGGATGTGAAACAATTGGTACTGGATATTGGATCCAGGCGAACCAGGATTTGATATCAATAACCCGCAATCTATCCCGTCCATCTGTGTGCACCCCTAGTCCTCCTAATTGTAATCCCCTCATTATCACATTTACCAACGCAGGGAAACAAAGTGTTAAATGGACAGATGGCTTGACTTGGGGTTTACGACTCTATAAGAAGGGCGGTTTTGATGATGTTCTTCTTTTCACCCTCCGCCTCCATGTGCAGCCCCTCATTGTTTCTGTTGGTCCTAACATCATCCTCTCGGATCAACGACGCCCTTTTTCCCCTAACCCCCAGCCATTACCGACTCCCACGTCTCTCCCCATCCCATCGGTCCCCCTTTTTTCCCCTTCATCTCCAAATACCTCCTCCCAGTTACAGCCCCAGTCACAGCAAGGGTCCCTAAATATTCCTGGTACAGCAGACAGATTTTTATCTCTAGTATCAGGTGCCTACACTGCCCTGAACGCTTCCAGGCCAGATTTGACGATTAAGTGTTGGCTCTGTCTGAGTCCACAGCCCCCTTACTATGAAGGTATTGCCTATATGGCAGAACCCAATGAAACAGTTCTAGCTTCCCCGCGCTGCGCCGCCTTTTCTCGCCGTCTCACTCTTGCTGAAGTCTCTGGCCATGGCCTTTGTTTAGGCACCATTCCCCGATCTCATGCCCACTTATGTAACTCCACCCTTGACCTCCCCCCTTCCCCTTCCTTTTTGGAAGCCCCGAATAATGGCTTTTGGGCTTGCAATACTGGCCTCACCCCTTGTATATCTCTTCTAGTTTTCAATACCTCCTTTGAATTCTGTGTTCTTGTCCAGCTATGGCCACGTATCTCTTTCCACACGGACGATAGTGTGGCCTCCCTCCTCTCCCCCTCTCCTAGAACACGTAGGGAACCCTTTACTACTTTAGCTATCCTGTTAGGACTCGGCGGTCTTGCTGCAGGCATTGGCACTGGCACTACTGCCCTTCTCCAGACCCAACACTTGGCCGCTCTTCAGATGGCCATGACAACCGATTTAGAAGCCCTCGAAAAGTCTGTCACAGCCCTGGAACAATCACTCACTTCTCTGTCAGAGGTAGTCTTACAGAATAGGCGCGGTCTTGATCTCCTTTTTTTAAAAGAGGGGGGATTATGCTCAGCCCTCAAAGAGGAATGTTGTTTTTATGCTGATCATACTGGCGTAGTAAGGGAATCTATGGAAAAGTTGCGTGAACGGCTAGCCCAGAGGAAAAGGGAAGCCGAGGCACAGGAAGGATGGTTTAATACCCTTCTCAGAGGTTCTCCTTGGCTCTCTACTTTAACTCCCACTATTATTACACCTCTCTTTATATTTTTATTGATCTTAACCTTTGGCCCTTGGGCCTTCCAACGTCTAACGAAACTCATCAAAACTAACGTTAACTCAGCCCTTGATAAGTTCCCTATGGTTCAATACCATCATATTGAGATGATGGACACAGAACAACCTGGCGGCACTTGTTTGCAGTTTTCCAGCAGGGCGGTAACCCAATGACGGGAGTAGCACAGGACCTCAACCCTTGATGGTTGAGTAACTCCCCCTGTGTAGCCTAAGACAGGGGCCGTCGCTGCCAATCTCACTTATGGATTGACCAGGGAACACAAGGTGTCTTAGGAAAAACTTCTGGTGTTAAGACAGACTTGGATGGAACAACGACCAAAGGATAATAAACTTATTCCTTACGCCCTTCTATTTAAAAAAGAAAGGGGGAATTGTTAGGGACCAAGACTTTAAGATAAAATAGTCACTCTTCTAAGAATAGATATCATTCACTCTTCTAAGATAAGATATTGATCATAGGCCCAGCCATGCTTGGAGACAGTAAGACGCCACAGGAGATTTTCTATGCTCCCTTTCTGCGTTCCTTTCCCCTTAGTATCTGCCGACCCCCTTCTGCCCTCAACCTATATATTCTTGTCATAGATCTGCAATAAA
>NW_025348734.1:0-1153 GCF_016433145.1 Gracilinanus agilis
AAAAAAAAAAAAAAAAAAAAAAAAAAAGGTGACATCAAGGTTGAAAACCTCACAATAAAAGATGGAGATGACTCTAAAAGAAATAGGGAATCTGGGGAAAGGGATGAGTTGGCAGGGGGCAGATAATGTGTTCTGTTTTAGTTATGTTGAGTTTCAGGTACCTATAGTACAACCAATTTGAAATGCCCCAGTTGATAGGACTAGAGCTCAGGGTTGGCTAACCAAACCAGAGAATCAACTATTTAGAGATGATAACCCAGATGAGTAGCTGAGGTTACCAAGTGAAAAAAAAGGGGGTCCAAGGCACCACCCTGGGGAATGTTCAGTTATGGATAGTGATGCAGATAGTTGACTAGCCAAAAGAACTGAGGACAGTCAAACAAGTAGTTTAGAAATCAAAAAGAAGCAGTGTCACAAAAATCTAGAGAGAATGTGTGAAAAGAAAAAGTCAAATATGATAGAGAAGTCAAGAAAGATGTAACAGTAGGCAGCTAGATGTCTCAGTGAATAGAGAGCCCGGACTAGAGATGGTGATCCTGAATTTAAATCTGACCTTAGCCACTTCCTAGCTATGTGACCCANAAAAAAAAAAAAAAAAAAAAAAAAAAAGGTGACATCAAGGTTGAAAACCTCACAATAAAAGATGGAGATGACTCTAAAAGAAATAGGGAATCTGGGGAAAGGGATGAGTTGGCAGGGGGCAGATAATGTGTTCTGTTTTAGTTATGTTGAGTTTCAGGTACCTATAGTACAACCAATTTGAAATGCCCCAGTTGATAGGACTAGAGCTCAGGGTTGGCTAACCAAACCAGAGAATCAACTATTTAGAGATGATAACCCAGATGAGTAGCTGAGGTTACCAAGTGAAAAAAAAGGGGGTCCAAGGCACCACCCTGGGGAATGTTCAGTTATGGATAGTGATGCAGATAGTTGACTAGCCAAAAGAACTGAGGACAGTCAAACAAGTAGTTTAGAAATCAAAAAGAAGCAGTGTCACAAAAATCTAGAGAGAATGTGTGAAAAGAAAAAGTCAAATATGATAGAGAAGTCAAGAAAGATGTAACAGTAGGCAGCTAGATGTCTCAGTGAATAGAGAGCCCGGACTAGAGATGGTGATCCTGAATTTAAATCTGACCTTAGCCACTTCCTAGCT
>NW_025348735.1:0-6610 GCF_016433145.1 Gracilinanus agilis
TTTTCCCAGTTTGTTGTTTCCCTTCTGATTTTGGTTGCATTGTTTTTCTTTGTACAAAACCGTTTTAATTTAATATAATCAAAATTATTTATTTTACATTTTGTAATTTTTTTAACTCTTGTTTGGTTTTAAAATTTTTCCTTTCCCAGAGATCTGACAGGTATACTATTCTGTGTTCACCTAATTTTCTTACAGTTTCCTTCTTTATATTTAAGTCTTTCACCCATTCTGAATTTATCTTGGTGTAGGGTGTGAGATGTTGATCTAGACCTAATCTCTCCCATATTGTTTTCCAATTTTCCCAGCAGTTTTTGTCAAATAGTGGATTTTTGTCCTAAAAGTTGGGCTCTTTGGGTTTATCATACACTGTCTTACTGACATCACTTACCCCAAGTCTATTCCACTGATCCTCTCTTCTATCTCTTAGCCAATACCATATTGTTTTGATGACCGCTGCTTTATAGTATAGCTTAATATCTGGTACTGCTAAGCCACCTTCCTTCACGGTTTTTTCATTATTTCCCTTGATATTCTTGATCTTTTGTTCTTCCAAATAAACTTTGTTATCGTTTTTTCTAATGTAGTAAAAAAGGTTTTTGGCAATTTGATAGGTATGGCACTAAATAAGTAAATTAATTTGGGTAGAATGTTCATTTTTATTATGTTAGCTCATCCTACCCATGAGCACTCAATGTTTTTCCAATTGTTTAGATCTAGTTTTACTTTTTTGGAAAGTGTTTTGTAGTTATGTTTGTATAATTCCTGTATTTGTTTTGGTAGATAGATTCCTAAGTATTTTATATTGTCTAGGGTGATTTTAAATGGTGTTTCTCTTTCTACCTCTTGCTGCTCTAATGTGTTGGAAATTTATAGAAATGATTTATGTGCATTTATTTTGTATCCTGCAACTTTGCTAAAGTTGTTGATTATTTCTACTAGCTTTTTAGTTGATTCTCTAGGATTTTTTAAGTAGACCATCATATCATCTGCAAAGAGTGATAGCTTAGTCTCCTCCTTGCCTATTTTTTTTAAAACCCTTACCTTCCGTCTTGGAGTCAATACTGTGTATTGGCTCCAAGGCAGAAGAGTGGTAAGGGTAGGCAATGGGGGTCAAGTGACTTGCCCAGGGTCACACAACTGGGAAGTGGCTGAGGACAGATTTGAACCTAGGACCTCCCATCTCTAGGCCTGGCTCTCAATTCACTGAGCTACCCAGCTGCCCCAATCCTTGCCTATTTTAATACCTTCAATTTCTTTTTCTTCTCTAATTGCTACTGCTAGTGTTTCTAGTACAATGTTAAATAAAAGAGGTGATAATGGGCATCCTTGTTTCACACCTGATCTTATTGGAAAGGCTTCTAATTTATCCCCATTGCATATGATGCTTGTTGATGGTTTAAAATATATACTGTTTATTATTTTTAGGAAAGAACCTTCTATTCCTATACTTTCTAGTGTTTTCAGTAGGAATGGGTGTTGTATTTTGTCAAAGGCTTTTTTAGCATCTATTGAGATAATCATGTGGTTTTTGTTGGTTTGCTTGTTGATATGGTCAATTATGTGGATGGTTGTCCTAATGTTGAACCATCCTTGCATTCCTGGAATAAATCCCACCTGATCATGGTGGATGATCCTCTTGATCACTTGCTGGAGTGTTTTTGCTAGTATTTTATTTAAGATTTTTGCATCTATATTCATTAAGGAGATTGCTCTGTAATTTTCTTTCTCTGTTTTTGATCTGCCTGGCTTGGGAATCAGTACCATATTTGTGTCATAAAAGGAGTTTGGTAAGACTCCTTCTTTGCTTGTTATGTCAAATAATTTGTATAGTATTGAGATTAATTGTTCTTTGAATGTTTGATAGAATTCACTTGTCAATCCATCAGGCCCTGGCAATTTTTTCTTAGGGAGTTCTTTAATGGCCTGTTCAATTTCTTTTTCTGATATTGGATTATTTAAGTATTCTATTTATTCTGCTGTTAATCTAGGCAATTTATATTTTTGCAAATATTCATCCAGATCACCTAGATTACTAAATTTATTGCTATATAATTGGGCAAAATTGTTTTTAATGATTGCCTTAACTTCCTCTTCATTAGAGGTGAGGTCTCCTATTTCATCTTTGATGTTATTAATTTGGTTTTCTTCTTTCCTTTTTTTAATTAGATTAACCAGTACTTTGTCTATTTTATCTGTTTTTTCAAAATACCAGCTTCTACTCTTATTTATTAATCCAATAGTTCTTTTACTTTTGATTTTATTAATTTCTCCTTTGATTTTTAGTATTTCTAATTTAGTTTTCATCTGAGGATTTTTAGTTTGTTCATTTTCTAGTTTTTTAAGTTCCATGCCCAATTCATTAACCTCTGCTGTCCCTAATTTGTTAATATATGCACTCAGTGATATCAATTTTCCCCTTAGAACTGCTTTGGCTGCATCCCATAAGTTTGGGTAAGATGTCTCATCATTGTCATTGTCTTCAATGAAATTATTGTTTCTGTGATTTGTTCTTTCACTAAATTATTTTGGAGAATCATATTATTTAATTTCCAATTAGTTTTTGGTTTGCCTCTCCATGTATTCTTACTAATAACTATTTTTATTGCATTATGATCTGAGAAGGTTACATTTATTATTTCTGCTTTTTTGCATTTGTTTGCCATGTTTCTGTGCCCTATTACATGGTCTATCTTTGTGAATGTTCCATGTGCTGCTGAAAAGAAGGTGTATTCCTTTTTGTCTCTATTTTTCTCCAAATATCTATTAACTTGAATTTTTCTAGGGTTTCATTCACCTCTCTTATCTCTTTTTTATTTATTTTTTGGTTTGACTTATCTAGATCTGATAGGAGAAGGTTCAGGTCCCCCACTAGTATGGTTTTGCTATCTATTTCATCCTTGAGCTCCACTAGCTTCTCCTTTAGAAATTTGGAAGCTATTCCATTTGGTGCATATATATTGAGTACTGATATTTCTTCCTTGTTTATACTGCCTTTTATTAGGATGTAGTAACCTTCCCTATCTCTTTTAACCTTATCTATTTTTACTTTGGCTCTGTCAGAGATCATGATAGCCACCCCTGCCTTCTTTTTCTCATTTGAAGCCCAAAAGATTTTGCTCCATCCTCTCATTTTTATTCTATGTCTGTCTGTCTGTCTGATGTGTGTTTCTTGTAAACAACATATGGTTGGGTTTTGGTTTCTAATCCACTCTGCTATTTGCTTCTGTTTTATGGGTGAGTTCATCCCATTCACATTCAGAGTTATAATTATCAACTCTGCATTCCCAGACATTTTGATTCTCTCTCCTAGTCCTGTCCTTTCTTCTTTCACTGTTTCCTTCTATACCAGTGTTTTGTTTTTAATCAGTTCCTATAATCCCCTCCCTTGTTGTACTTCCCTTTCTCCCCCCTCTCTTCTTATTCCCCTCTTATTGTTCTTTAAAGCCACGGGGTACTCCTCCCCCCAAGCCCTCTCCCTCCCTAGTATTGCTTCCCTCCCTACCAGTCCCTTTCTTACCCTTCTACTTCTCTATAGGGCATGAATCAATTTTCTGCCCCTATGGATCTTATTTTTCTTCTCTAAGTTGATTTCAATGCACTTAAGTATTGAATATTCCCTCTCCCTAACCTCTTTACCCTTACAGTATATTGTTATTTTTCCCTGTTAATCCCACATGCTTCTTTATGGAATATAAATTTCTTCCTTTTTGTTTGCTTTCCTTTTTTCTTATTGTTATCTTCTTCCCCCCCAGTTTTGTATATATTTATACATACATAAATATATATTTACATATCTCTTGACATTTCATACTATACAGTTTGTCCCTGTTCCCTCTATGTAAACTTCTTCTAGTTACCCTGTTGGTAATAATAATTTTTTTTAAACCCTTGTACTTCGGTGTATTGTCTCATAGGTGGAAGATTGGTAAGGGTGGGCAATGGGGGTCAAGTGACTTGCCCAGGGTCACACAGCTGGGAAGTGGCTGAGGCNCCGGGTTTGAACCTAGGACCTCCTGTCTCTAGGCCTGACTCTCACTCCACTGAGCTACCCAGCTGCCCTGGTAATAATAATTTTTAATATTTGCCAATACCTTCTTTTCTTCTTGGGATATAAATTGATTGAACTTGTGTCCCTTAAAGAAAAGAATTTTTTTCTCCTCCCCCCATTCTCTTAATTACCTTATGTTGATTCTCTTGAGTTCTGGGTTTGGGCAGCAAACTCTCTGTTTAAGTCCGGTTTTTTCTTGATGAATGTTTGGAAGTCCTCAATTTTATTGAATGACCATACTTTCCCCTGCAATAATATACTTGATTCTTGCTTTCCTGAATATTGTGTCCCACACCTTCTGGTCCTTCAATGTAGATGAAGCCAGATCCTGTGATATCCTAACTGTGGTTCCCTGATATCTGAATGACTTCTTTTTGGCAGCTTTTAATATTTTTTCCTTGGTCTGGTAGTTTTTGAATTTGGCTATAATATTCCTGGAAGTTGTCAGTTGTGGATTAAATGTAGGAGGTGATCTGTGGATCCTGTCAATTTCCACTTTTCCCTCTTGTTCAAGAATTTCTGGGCAATTTTCTCTGATAATTTCTTGTAAAATGCTATCTAAATGTTTTTTTTTATCATGATGTTCTGGTAAACCAATAATTCTTAAGTTGTCTCTTCTAGCTCTCTTCTCCAGATCTTTGGTTGAATCAATGAGGTATTTCATATTCTCCTCAAATTTTTCATTTTTTTAATTTTGTTTAATATATTCTTGCTGCCTTGTGAAGTCATTTTCTTCTAGTTGTTGAGTTCTGTTTTTTAAAGATTGAATTTCATCCCTTGCTTTTTGGTCAACCTTCTCCTTCTGGTCTGATTTTCTTTGTAGATCATCTTTTGCCTTCTTTGCTTCATTTTCAAGCTGGCCAATTCTGGCCTTTAAGACTTTATTTTCTTGTTTTAGCTCATGTATTTCCTTTTTCAAGTTGTCTTCAGCCTCTCTTGATTGTTTTTTGAGTTTGTGAAGTTCTTGACTTAATTGAGTTTTAAATTCTTGAGTTAATTGAATTTTGAGATCTTCCAAAGCCTATGTCCAGTTCAATGGAACTACTTCCTCTTCTTCTATTTCTGTTTCATTTGCTCCCTTTTCACTTCCTGGAAAGAAGCTGTCAATTGTCATTTCTTTTCTCTTTTTCTGTTGCTTACTCATGTTTTTTCCCTTCCTTGTTCTGCTAGTTTAAGCAGATGTATTTAATGATCTTTGATGAAAGATCTTCCCTCCAGGGGCAAAGGTTTGTAGTTACTTTCTCTGCCCTTGGAAGACTTTTGTCTGTCCAATTGTTGGGATTAATCCTGTATTGATTGGATTAATCTGCCCAGAGGCTATAACCTCAAAACCTCCAGGGGAGGGAAAAACAAACAAACAAAAAAAAAACGCAAAAAAGGTGGGGTGACAAGAAGGAGTTTTCTCTGAACTGAGCTCTCCAGCAGTGGGGTCCTCCTGCACTATCTGTTGTGTTTGATCTGGTTTTCTTTCCTCTTGAAGCCCTGAGTTCTCTGTCTCAGTATGAGGAAGCCAAGCTGTCTGCGCTCTGGGGTTTGGCTCTCTCTAAGCCACCATCTTCTGGGTGTTTTTGCTGTGTTTCTCTGGTTTTCTCCTCCAGTCACCTCTCCAGTGCCTGTGTTTGACTCCCTGAGTCCTATGCCAGCAAGGCCCTCTCTCCTGACCAGTGCACCCACCAGCCCTGAGATTTCCTGGGCAGCTGGAGACTCTGCACAGCATGTGGGGGAGGCATCCTGGGATCCTGGGATTCCCCTTCTATGCCCTCAGTCCCGATAGTTCAAGTATTGAAGCCTTTTTTCTTGGCGTACCTCTTTAGTTATGCTGCAGTAGGGTTCCCCCTGCTCTGTCCCATTATTAGATTTGGTCCTCTTTCTTCTTGAAGCACATTGTTTTCTATTTCAGTGTGTAAGGGTGTGGAGGTTTTAAGATTCACTCCGTCTACACCGCCATCTTAACGGAACTCCAGTTAACTAGGGTTTTGAGCTGTCTTTCTCTGGTTTGGCCTGGAGAAGACTAACTACTTTCCTTGGTATTTGTACTACTTTAATCTCCCATCCTACCTGCTTATCTGCTACTTGTTCCTGGTGTGATCCTAAGTCTTCTGGAGCAGCTATCTGTAAGATCAGATCTGGGGTCCTTGTGGATCCAACTTTTCCCTGGGCCCAGATAACCTGCCATAGACCACTTCTCTATTACCATCAAAAGCGGGGTTTGGTTTAGTGTAGGTCTAACCAGTTTAGGGACTGGGATCTATTAGACAGTTAGGGAGATCAGTATAGGGATCAATCTCTGTGAAGACTCTCTATTTGGGTGCCGCTGTGAACGACCTGCTTTCATAGGACAGGGATCTTTGGAGGCACATGGCGTCAGTGTGGTTGAATGAGCACAGCCAGAGATTCAGATGGTTTTCACAGAGGCTGTCCTTGTGCCATCTGCTGACTTCTTTATTTATAGTTTGTCTTTCTTATGGTTACATACAGTATTGGCATGGATATTCCATAATCAACATAAAGTTTTTTATAGAGGACCAGCTCTATATGTCAGGGGTCCTGAGTGGCGTTTTA
>NW_025348736.1:0-792 GCF_016433145.1 Gracilinanus agilis
AAGACCAAATGAATTCCCTCCCCCTTCTTCTTCCCTCCCTTTTTTGGCCTCCCCACTCCCCTGCTCCCTTTGGTTTATCCCTTCTGACTTTCTCAGTAGGGTTAGATAGAGTTTTTTATCCGGATGGATAATAAAGCTACTCTTCCTTCTCCGGGATGATTACACTGAGAGTAAGGTTTGATTATGCTCTCTTCCTCTCCTTCTTTATGATATTATTCATCTCCTCCCCTTCCCATGCCCTCTTTGTGTGTAATAGAATATCTTATTTTTACTATCTATTTCCTTCGTGAGCTCTGCCAGTTTCTCCTTCATGAATTTGGATGCTATACCACTTGGTGCATATATATTGAGCAGTGTTATTTCCTCATTGTTTATACTGCCTTCAATCAGGATGTAATGACCTTCCCTGTCTTTTTTAATCATATCTATTTTTACTTTGGCTTTGTCAGAGATCATGATAGCCACTCCTGCCTTCTTTTTCTCATTTGATGCCCAAAAGATTTTGCTCATACCCTTAACCTTGAACTTGTGTGTGTCTACCCGCCTCATATGTGTTTCTTGTAGACAACCTATGGTAGGATTTTGGTTTCTGATCCACTCTGCTATTTGCTTCCGTTTATGAGCGAGTTCATCCCGTTCACATTCAGAGTTACAATTGTTAGTTGTGTATTTGCTGACATTTTTGTATCCTCCCCTAGACCCACTCCTTCTTATTACACTATTTTCTTTTACACCAGTGGTTTGCTTTGAGCCAGTATCCCTTATCCCCTCCCTTGATTGACTTCCCTTTCT
>NW_025348736.1:802-1594 GCF_016433145.1 Gracilinanus agilis
AAGACCAAATGAATTCCCTCCCCCTTCTTCTTCCCTCCCTTTTTTGGCCTCCCCACTCCCCTGCTCCCTTTGGTTTATCCCTTCTGACTTTCTCAGTAGGGTTAGATAGAGTTTTTTATCCGGATGGATAATAAAGCTACTCTTCCTTCTCCGGGATGATTACACTGAGAGTAAGGTTTGATTATGCTCTCTTCCTCTCCTTCTTTATGATATTATTCATCTCCTCCCCTTCCCATGCCCTCTTTGTGTGTAATAGAATATCTTATTTTTACTATCTATTTCCTTCGTGAGCTCTGCCAGTTTCTCCTTCATGAATTTGGATGCTATACCACTTGGTGCATATATATTGAGCAGTGTTATTTCCTCATTGTTTATACTGCCTTCAATCAGGATGTAATGACCTTCCCTGTCTTTTTTAATCATATCTATTTTTACTTTGGCTTTGTCAGAGATCATGATAGCCACTCCTGCCTTCTTTTTCTCATTTGATGCCCAAAAGATTTTGCTCATACCCTTAACCTTGAACTTGTGTGTGTCTACCCGCCTCATATGTGTTTCTTGTAGACAACCTATGGTAGGATTTTGGTTTCTGATCCACTCTGCTATTTGCTTCCGTTTATGAGCGAGTTCATCCCGTTCACATTCAGAGTTACAATTGTTAGTTGTGTATTTGCTGACATTTTTGTATCCTCCCCTAGACCCACTCCTTCTTATTACACTATTTTCTTTTACACCAGTGGTTTGCTTTGAGCCAGTATCCCTTATCCCCTCCCTTGATTGACTTCCCTTTCT
>NW_025348737.1:149-6493 GCF_016433145.1 Gracilinanus agilis
CACCTCACACCTAGCAGATTGGCTAAAATGAAAGAAGGGGAGAGTAATCAATGTTGGAGGGGATGTGACAAAATTGGGACATTAATGCATTGCTGGTGGAGTTGTGAACTGATCCAGCCTTTCTGGCTGGCAATTTGGAATCATGCTCAAAGGGGTATAAAAGAATGCCTGCCCTTTGATCCAGCCATACCATTGCTGGGTTTGTACCCCAAAGAGATCATAGATAAACAGACTTGTACGAAAATATTTATAGCTGCGCTTTTTGTGGTGGCAACAAATTGGAAAAGGAGGATATGTCCTTCAATTGGGGAATGGCTGAACAAACTGTGGTATATGCGGGTGATGGAATACTATTGTGCTAAAAGGAATAATAAACTGGAGGAGTTCCAGGCGAACTGGAGAGACCTCTGGGAACAGATGTAGAGTGAAAGGAGCAGAGCCAGAAGAACATTGTACACAGAGACTGATATACTATGGTAAAATTGAATGTAATGGACCTCTGTACCAGCAGCAATACAATGACCCAGGACAATTCTGAGGGATTTATGTTAAAGAACTCTACCCACATTCAAAGGAAGGACTGCAGGAGAGGAAACATATAAGAAAAACAACTGCTTGAACGCATGGGTCGGGGTGGACATGATTGAGTGTTTGGACTCGAAACTACCACACCGATGCAACTACCAACAATTTGGAAATTGGTCTTGATCAAGGACACATGACAAAACTAGTGGAAATGCGCATCGGCCATGGGTGGGGGGAGTGCGGGGGGTGAAGGAGAAAGTAGGAGCATGAATCATGTAACCATGTTAAAAATGAATATTAATAAATGTTTGAAAAAAAAACAAAAAAAAACAGTGTATGATAAATCCAAAGAGCCCAACTTTTGGGACAAAAATACAAAAACTGCTGGGTAAAGTGGAAAACAAAATGGGAGAAATGAGATTTAGATCAACATCTCATACCCTACACCAAGATAAATTCAGAATGGGTGAATGACCTGAATATAAAGAAGGAAACTAAAAGTAAATTAAGTGAACACAGAATAGTATACTGGCCAGACCTCTGGGAAAGGAAAGATTTTAAAACCAAGCAAGAGTTAGAAAAAATTACAAAATGTAAAATAAATAATTCTGATTATTTTAAATTGAAGAGGTTATATACAAACAAAAACAATGCAACCAAAATTAGAAGGGAAACAAACTGGGAAAAACTCTTTATAACAATAAGTTCTGACAGAGGTCTAATTACTCAAATATACAAGGAACTAAATCAACTGTATAAATAAATTAAGCCATTCCCCAGTTTATAAATGGGCAAGGGACATGAATAGGCAATTTTCAGATAAAGAAATCAAAAGTATCAATAAGCACACAAAAAAGTGTTCTAAATCTTTAATAATTAGAGAAATAAAAATGAAAACAACTCTGAGGTATCACCTCACACCTAGCAGATTGACTAAAATGATAGCAGGGGAGAGTAATGAATGTTGGAAGTTATGTGGCAAAATTGGGACATTAATGCATTGCTGGTGGAGTTGTGAACTGATCCAACCATTCTGGATGGCAATTTGGAATTATGCCCAAAGAGTGATAAAAGAACGACTGCCCTTTGATCCAGCCATACCATATCTGGGTTTGTACCCCAAAGAAATCATAAATAAACAGACTTGTACAAAAATATTTATAGCTGTGCTCTTTGTGGTGGCAAAAAACTGGAAAGTGAGGGTATGCCCTTCAAATGGAGAATGGCTGAACAAATTGTGTTATCTGTTGGTGATGGAATACTATTGTGCTCAAAGGAATAATAAACTGGAGGAATTCCATGTGAACTGGAAAGACCTCCAGGAATTGATGTAGAGTGAAAGGACCCGAGCCAGAAGAACATTGTACACAGAGACTGATACACTGTGGTAAAATCGAATGTAATGGACTTCTGTACTAGCAGCAATGCAATGACCCAGGACAATTCTGAGGGATTTATGGAAAAGAATGCTACATACATTCAGAGGAAGAGCTGTAGGAGTGGAAACACTGAAGAAAAACTACTGCTTCAACACTCGGGTTGATGAGGACATGATTGGGGATGTAGACCCGTAATGACCATACCAGTGCAACTATCAATAATATGTAAATAAGGGGGCAGCTGGGTAGCTCAGTGGAGTGAGAGTCAGGCCTAGAGACAGGAGGTCCTAGGTTCAAACCCAGCCTCAGCCACTTCCCAACTGTGTGACCCTGGGCAGGTCACTTGACCCCCATTGCCCACCCTTACCACTCTTCCACCTATGAGACAATACACTGAAAGTACAAGGGTTTAAAAAATAATAATAATATGTAAATAAGTCTTGACTGTCTACACATGTTAAAACCAGTGGAAATCTGAGTTAGCTATGGGGTTGGGTGAGTTTGAGGAGGTGAAGGATAAAGTAAAAACATGACTTATGTAACCATGGAAATTTTTTCTAAAAATTTTTTTAAAAATGAAAAAAAAAATCAAATGAAAAAATCAATTAAGAGAGAAAAAGGAAAAATTGGGAAGAGAAAGGAAAACAATGCAAGAAGAATTGGGCTAAATGAAAAAGGAGGTTCAAAAGCTCATAGAAGGAAATCATTACTTATAAATCAGAATTGGGTAACCAGAACCTAATAAGTTAATGAGACACCAAGAAACCGTAAAACAAAATCAAAAGAATGAAAAAAAAGAAGAAAACATGAAAAATAAGTGATCTAGAAAATGGAATCCAGAAGAGAAAATTTAAGAATTTTTGGACAATCTGAAAGCCATGATGTAAAAAAAGCCTCAATATCACAATGCAAGTAAAATTTTTAAACTGTCCTTATATTCTTGAACAAGAGAAATTGAAAAAAAAATCCACAGATCACTTCCAGAAAGAAATCCCCAAATGTCAATTCCCAGGAATATAATAGCTAAATTCAAGAATCCCCAAGCCAAAGATAAAATACTGCAAGCAGCCAGAGGGAAACAATTCAAATACATGGAGCTACAGTCAAGATTGCACAGAAATTATCAGCCTCGGCATTAAAGAATTAGAAGATATGGAATATGACATTCTGAGCGGCAAAAGATTTAGGTTTACAACTCAGAATCACTTATCTAGCAAAAGTGAATATATTCTTTAAAGAGGAAAATAGTAATTCAATAAAATAGAATATTTCCAGACATTCTTGATGAAAAGACCAGACCTACATAGAAAATCTGAAATTTAAACACAAGATCCCAAAGAAGCCTAAAAAGATAAATAAGAAAGAGAAAATTTAAGGGACTCAAGAAGGTCAACATATATGCATTTCTATATGGAAAGAGGATATTTGTAATTCTTAAAAATTTTTATCAATAGTAGAGCAGTTAGAATGAGGGTACATAGACAGAGGGTGGGAAAGTAAGTTGATTAGGATAAAATGATATACAAAAATGAATCAAGGGGGTGAAGGAAAGAGGATTTCACTGAGAAAAAAGGGAAGAGAGAGATAAAATGGGGTAAATAATTTCACCTAAAGAGGAGTGAAAACTATTACAGTGAGGGGAGGCTGAGGATGAAGATGGGTAATTCTGATTAACCTTTACTCTCATCCATATTGGTTCAGAGCAGTAAAAAGAACCATACTCAGGGGAGTTTAGAATCCTATCTTGCTCTATAGAAAATTAGGAAGGGAATAAGACAAGAGAAGGGGGATGATAATAGAAGGGAGGGAGAAGTAGTGGAAGATAAAAAACAAAACACTAATGAGGAGGGACAGAGTGAAAGGAAAAAGAGTAGGATAAAAAGGGGAAAATAAGATGGAGGTGAATACACAGTTGGTAATCATGACTATAAATGGGAATGGGATGAACTCACCCATAAAACAGTGGATAACAATGAATTAAGAACCAGAATGCTGCAATATGTTGTTTACAACAAACACATTTGAGGTAAGGTAACACACAGAGTAAAGGGAAGGGGTTAGAGAAGAATTTGTTGTGCATTATCTGAAATAAAAAAAAGACTTACAATTATGATCTCAGACAAAACAAAAACAAAAATATGTCTGAATAAAAGAGAAAAGGAAGGAAATTACATCTTGATAAAAGGTACTATAAACAATAAAGTAATATTAATGGTAAGTTTATATGCACAAAATGGTATAGTCTCTAAATTTTTTTAAATGTATTTATTTTTTAAATATTTTCCCATGGTTACATGATTCATGATCTCTCCCTTCCCTCTTCTTTCTCCCCTAACAGAACTGACAATTCTCCTGGGTTATATATAAATGTATTATGACTTGGTACTTATTTTCATATTATTAATTTTTGTAATAGAGTAGTCTTTTAAAGCCAAAAGTCAAAATCATATACCCATAAAAACACATGATTAACCTTAATTTTTCTTCTGTGTTTCTGCTTCCACAGTTTTTTCCCTAGATATGGATAGCATTTTTGATTCATAAGTTCCTCAGGATTGTCCTAGATCATTGTATTGCTATTAGTAGCAAAGTTAATATTACATTCGATAGTCCCATAATGTTTCTGTTGCTGTGTACAATGTTCTCCTGGTTCTGCTCATTTCACTCCACATCGATTCATGGAGGTCTTCCCAGTTTTTATAGAAGTCAAGCAGTTTGCCATTCCTTATTATAGCCAATAGTATTCCATCACCATCATATATCACAATTTGTTCCACCATACCCCAATCAAGGGACAATCCTCATTATCCAGTTTTTTGCCATCACATCACAGCTATAAATATTTTTGTACAAACATTTTTTTATCTCCTTGAGGTACAAACCTAGCAGTGGTATTGCTTGATCAAAGGGCATGCATTCTTTTAAAGCCCTTTGGACATAATGCCAAATTGACTTTCATAATATTTGCATCAATTCACAACTCTACCAGCAATGCGTTAGTGTCCCAATTTTGTCACATCATATTCAACATTTATTGCTTTCCTTTGCTGTCATATTGATCAATCAGCTAGGAATAAGGTGGTACCTCAGAGTTGTTTTGATTTCTATTTATCTAATCACGAGGGATTTCTAATATTTTCTCATGTGATTATTGATAATTTTTATTTCTTCATCTGAAAACTACCTATTCATATCCCTTGACTATTTATCAATTGGGGAATGACTTGATTCTTGTACATTTGACTTAGTCACTTATAAATTTAAAAAATAGACCTTTGTTAGAGAATTTTGTTATAAAAATGTTTTTCCCAATTTGTTGCTTCCTTTCTAATTTTGGTAGCATTGTGGTTTTTTAACAAACTCTTTTTAATTTAATGTAGTCAAAATTATGCATTTTAGATCTTGTAATGTTCTCTATCTCTTGTTTGGTCTTAAAATCTTCCCTTCTTCATAGATCTGACAGGTGTACTATTCTATGTTCATGTAATTTACTTATAATTTCACTCTTTATATTTGTTATTTACTTATTTTGAATTTATTTTGGTATAGGGTGTGAGATGTTGATGTAAACATAATCTCTCCCATACTGTTTTCCAATTTTCTCAGCAGTTTTTGTAAAATAGTGAGTTCTTGTCCCCAAAACTGGTATCTTTGGGTTCATCAAAAACTAACTTACAAGGCAGCTGGGTAGTTCAGTTGATTGAGAGTCAGGCCTAGAGACGGGAGGTCCTAGGTTCAAATCTGGCCTCAGACACTTCCCAGAGTATGACCCTGGACAAGTCACTTTACCCTCATTGCCTAGCCCTTACCATTCTTCTTTCTTGGAGCCAATACACAGTATTGACACCAAGATGCAAGGTAAGGATTATTTAAAAAAAAGTTTAAAAAAAAAGAAAAAAAAAAACTAACTTGCTGAGATCATTTACCCCTAGTCTATTCCACTGATCCACTACTCTTCTATCTTAGCCAGGACCATATTGGTTTTTTTTAAAATTTTAAACATTTATTAATATTCATTTTTAACATGGTTACATGATTCATGCTCCTACTTTCCCCTTCACCCCCTGCATTCCCCCCACCCCTGGCCAACACACATTTCCACTCGTTTTATCATGTGTCCTTGATCAAGACCTATTTCCAAATTGTTGGTAGTTGCATTGGTGTGGTAGTTTCGAGTCCACATCCTCAAT
Source organism: Gracilinanus agilis (assembly GCF_016433145.1). Classification (NCBI taxonomy): domain Eukaryota; kingdom Metazoa; phylum Chordata; class Mammalia; order Didelphimorphia; family Didelphidae; genus Gracilinanus; species Gracilinanus agilis. The sequence goes on from NW_025348737.1 coordinate 6,244, forward strand.
CATATCCACCCCAGCCCATGCGTTCAAGCAGCTGTTTTTCTTATATGTTTCCTCTCCTGCAGTCCTTCCTCTGGATGTGGGCAGAGTTCTTTACCATAAATCCCTCAGAATTGTCCTGGGGTTTTGTATTGCTGCTGGTACAGAGGTCCATTACATTCAATTTTACCATAGTATATCAGTCTCTGTGTACAATGTTCTTTTGGCTCTGCTCCTCTCACTCTGCATCAGTTCCTGGAGGTCTTTCCAGTTC
>NW_025348738.1:0-1071 GCF_016433145.1 Gracilinanus agilis
AGGAGAATGAGAGAGAGAGAGAGAGAGAGAGAGAGAGAGAGAGAGAGAGAGATGAAGGTGGGGAGAGGAAGGGAGAGAGAAAGGGAATGTTAATAATCTAATGTCAGAGGTATGCTTTGAACAATACTATTATTAATAATAATAGTATTTATATCGTGTCATCTCACTGCTTACATTCTTAGGGAGCATATTGGCCTAACAATCAGAGTGGAATATTGCCCAAAGTGCCAGGCTTCAATTCAGGAAGACGAGTTCAAATCCAGCCTCATACACATGGATGACCCTGGGCAAGCCACTTTTCCACTGCAGGCTCAGTATCCTCAACTGTAAAATGGGATAATAATAGCACCTACCTCCCACAGTTGTAGTGAGGATCAAATAAGTTTGTACTTGGAAAGCACCTAACATAGTGCCTAGCACAAAGTACACATTTAATAAATCCTTTCTTCCTTCCCTCCTCTTTTTCCTTCCTTTCTTTGTTCTCCTTACCTTCCTCCCTTCTTTCCTCCCTAACTTTTTCTTCTTTTCTTCCTTCTTTTCCTCCTTCCTTCTCTTTCTTTCCCTTCCTCCTTCTTCCTTTCTCTTNAGGAGAATGAGAGAGAGAGAGAGAGAGAGAGAGAGAGAGAGAGAGAGAGAGATGAAGGTGGGGAGAGGAAGGGAGAGAGAAAGGGAATGTTAATAATCTAATGTCAGAGGTATGCTTTGAACAATACTATTATTAATAATAATAGTATTTATATCGTGTCATCTCACTGCTTACATTCTTAGGGAGCATATTGGCCTAACAATCAGAGTGGAATATTGCCCAAAGTGCCAGGCTTCAATTCAGGAAGACGAGTTCAAATCCAGCCTCATACACATGGATGACCCTGGGCAAGCCACTTTTCCACTGCAGGCTCAGTATCCTCAACTGTAAAATGGGATAATAATAGCACCTACCTCCCACAGTTGTAGTGAGGATCAAATAAGTTTGTACTTGGAAAGCACCTAACATAGTGCCTAGCACAAAGTACACATTTAATAAATCCTTTCTTCCTTCCCTCCTCTTTTTCCTTCCTTTCTTTGTTCTCC
>NW_025348739.1:0-2799 GCF_016433145.1 Gracilinanus agilis
GTCCCTTCTAAGTTCCTTCCAGCTCTGACATTCTCCTCCCCAAGGTCCCTTCCAGCTCTGTCATTTTCTTCCCCAAGGTCCCTTCCAGCTCTGACATTTTTATCTCAAGGTCCCTTCTAGCTCTTTCCAGCTCTGACATTCTCTTCCCCAGGTCCCTCCCAGCTCTAATATTTTTTTTTATCTCAAAGTTCCTTCTAGCTCCTTCCAGCCTTGTCATTCTCTTCCCCAAGATCCCTTCCAGCTCTGTCATTCTCTTCCTCAAAGTCCCTTCCTGATATGACATTCTCTTCCCCAAGATCCCTTCCAGCTCTGTCATTTTTTTTATCCCAAGGTCCCTTCTAGCTCATTCCAGCTCTGTCATTCTCTTCCTCAAAGTGCCTTCCTGATATGACATTCTCTTCCCCAAGATCCCTTCCAGCTCTGTCATTTTTTTTATCCCAAGGTCCCTTCTAGCTCCTTCCAGCTCTGAATTCTCTTCCTCAAGGTCCCTTCCTGACATGACATTTCTCTTCCCCAAGATCCCTTTCAGCTCTGATATTTTTTTATCCCAAGGTTCCTTTTAGTTCCTTCCAGCTCTGTCATTCTCTTCCTCGAAGTCCCTTCCTGATATGACATTCTCTTCCCCAAGATCCCTTCTAGCTATGACATTTTTTTATCTGAAGGTTCCTTCTAGCTCCATCCAGCTCTGTCATTCTCTTCCCTAGATCCCTTCCTGATCTAATATTCTCTTCCCCAAGATCCCTTCCAGCTCTGTCATTTTTTAATCCCAAGGTCCCTTCTAGTTCCTTCTAGCTCTGAAATTCTCTTCCCCAAGGTCCCTTCCAGCTCTGAATTCTCTTCCTCAAGGTCCCTTCCTGATATGACATTTCTCTTCCCCAAGATCCCTTTCAGCTCTGACATTTTTTTATCCCAAGGTTCCTTCTAGTTCCTTCCAGCTCTGTCATTCTCTTTCCCAGGTCCCTTCCTGATCTAATATTCTCTTCCCCAAGATCCCTTCCAGCTGTGACATTTTTTAATCTGAAGGTCCCTTCTAGCTCCTTCCAGCTCTGTCATTCTCTTCCTCAAAGTCCCTTCCTGATATGACATTCTCTTCCCCAAGGTCCCTTCTAGCTATGACATTTTTTTATCTGAAGGTTCCTTCTAGCTCCATCCAGCTCTGTCATTCTCTTCCCTAGGTCCCTTCCTGATCTAATATTCTCTTCCCCAAGATCCCTTCCAGCTCTGTCATTTTTTAATCCCAAGGTCCCTTCTAGTTCCTTCTAGCTCTGAAATTCTCTTCCCCAAGGTCCCTTCCAGCTCTGACATTTTTTTATCTGAAGGTTCCTTCTAGCTCCTTCCAGCTCTGTCATTCTCTTCCCTAGGTCCCTTTCAGCTCTGACATTTTTTTATCCCAAGGTCCCTTCTNGTCCCTTCTAAGTTCCTTCCAGCTCTGACATTCTCCTCCCCAAGGTCCCTTCCAGCTCTGTCATTTTCTTCCCCAAGGTCCCTTCCAGCTCTGACATTTTTATCTCAAGGTCCCTTCTAGCTCTTTCCAGCTCTGACATTCTCTTCCCCAGGTCCCTCCCAGCTCTAATATTTTTTTTTATCTCAAAGTTCCTTCTAGCTCCTTCCAGCCTTGTCATTCTCTTCCCCAAGATCCCTTCCAGCTCTGTCATTCTCTTCCTCAAAGTCCCTTCCTGATATGACATTCTCTTCCCCAAGATCCCTTCCAGCTCTGTCATTTTTTTTATCCCAAGGTCCCTTCTAGCTCATTCCAGCTCTGTCATTCTCTTCCTCAAAGTGCCTTCCTGATATGACATTCTCTTCCCCAAGATCCCTTCCAGCTCTGTCATTTTTTTTATCCCAAGGTCCCTTCTAGCTCCTTCCAGCTCTGAATTCTCTTCCTCAAGGTCCCTTCCTGACATGACATTTCTCTTCCCCAAGATCCCTTTCAGCTCTGATATTTTTTTATCCCAAGGTTCCTTTTAGTTCCTTCCAGCTCTGTCATTCTCTTCCTCGAAGTCCCTTCCTGATATGACATTCTCTTCCCCAAGATCCCTTCTAGCTATGACATTTTTTTATCTGAAGGTTCCTTCTAGCTCCATCCAGCTCTGTCATTCTCTTCCCTAGATCCCTTCCTGATCTAATATTCTCTTCCCCAAGATCCCTTCCAGCTCTGTCATTTTTTAATCCCAAGGTCCCTTCTAGTTCCTTCTAGCTCTGAAATTCTCTTCCCCAAGGTCCCTTCCAGCTCTGAATTCTCTTCCTCAAGGTCCCTTCCTGATATGACATTTCTCTTCCCCAAGATCCCTTTCAGCTCTGACATTTTTTTATCCCAAGGTTCCTTCTAGTTCCTTCCAGCTCTGTCATTCTCTTTCCCAGGTCCCTTCCTGATCTAATATTCTCTTCCCCAAGATCCCTTCCAGCTGTGACATTTTTTAATCTGAAGGTCCCTTCTAGCTCCTTCCAGCTCTGTCATTCTCTTCCTCAAAGTCCCTTCCTGATATGACATTCTCTTCCCCAAGGTCCCTTCTAGCTATGACATTTTTTTATCTGAAGGTTCCTTCTAGCTCCATCCAGCTCTGTCATTCTCTTCCCTAGGTCCCTTCCTGATCTAATATTCTCTTCCCCAAGATCCCTTCCAGCTCTGTCATTTTTTAATCCCAAGGTCCCTTCTAGTTCCTTCTAGCTCTGAAATTCTCTTCCCCAAGGTCCCTTCCAGCTCTGACATTTTTTTATCTGAAGGTTCCTTCTAGCTCCTTCCAGCTCTGTCATTCTCTTCCCTAGGTCCCTTTCAGCTCTGACATTTTTTTATCCCAA
>NW_025348740.1:0-2770 GCF_016433145.1 Gracilinanus agilis
CTCTCTCTCTCTCTCTCTCTCTCTCTCTCTCCCCCTTTGGTCTTTTCTGCCCTGGTTTCTTCTCCTTTTTCCCTCCTTTGGTTTTGCATTGAAGAATTATTTCCATTCTCTGTCCCCCAAGTGTCTTGCAGTACCAGCAAAAGGAACATGTCAGCAGCTACAGCTGCAGCAATGCCAGAATGTCTGTTCGTGTCAGAAAGAACTCTTAGAGTTCATTATAGGAGGAACAATGGAACTTAGAAAGTGGAAATGTGGAAGAAGAAAGGGGAATTTCAATGGGAGAAAGGGAAGTTGAGGTAAAGGAAGTAAGGGAAGAGAAAGAAGATAGTGGGAGGAGTAATTAATGAGACAAGGAGTCAAGGAATGCAAGGAGAAGAAGAGAAAAAAAGAAACATGAAGAGATGAAAAGACTGAAAAAGAAGGGAGCAATAGAAAAGGGGAAAAAGAAGATGATGAAAGGAGGGGGAGGTAAAAAAGAAGGAAGAGAGGGAAGGAAAATGAAGAGGTCAAAGGAATTGAGAAGATAGGAAGAGAGAAAAGAAGGAGAAATGGGAGGAAAACAAAAGGAAGGAAGTAGAAGAGAAGCAAGGAGAACAGAAGAAAGAAGAGAAGATGGGGAGAAGAAGAGCAGTGGAGGAAAAAAAGGGAAGGGAGAAATCCAGGAATTCCAAAGATTCTCCATAATAAACCACACCTCATTTTCTGTCTTCCCTAATCATCCTCCTAGTACAAAGCCTACACTAGACACTGAGGGAAGGCATGGAAAAGGAGCAAAGGATAGAAACTGGTCAGTTTTCTGAGTTCTTCAAAAGTCTGGGAATGCTGCCAAGTTGGAAATTTCCATTAGGATTTTCCCCATAGTAACCAATGCAACTGCATGAAAAATAAAGGCTCACAGGTATAATGTAAAGTTCCACTTTCTCAGAATGCAAACAACCAGAAAGGTCAAATAACTAAAATTCTGTTTGTGGTCCTAAATAATGGTAATTAAGGTCTGTAATGATGTGCTGAAGACACAGTAATAGCCTCATGTCAACAATCAATCAATCATCAAGGGAGGCAGTGTGGCATTATGGAAAGTGTACTGGCCTGGGAGTCAGGAGACCTGTGTCTGGCTCATGCCCCAGCATTTATTACCTCTGTGACCTTGATAAGTAGATTATTCCTTCTGGGCCTCAGTTTCCTCCTCTCTAAAATGAGGGAGTATGACTAGACATGCAGTTCTCAAAGTATAGATCCTCTCAGGGAGTACATGTGGCCAAAACTATTTTCATAGTCATATTGAGATGTTTTAATTTCTAATATTGATAGATTCTGGGATGTGCTAAAGCCAGCTCCAATGAGAACCAAGTATTGAATTTGTGGTATGAACATCTTGGAAATCATTAAATGCTACAAATAGGGCTTATTTATTTTTCATTTGTTGTTGCTTTGTTGACTAGACTTAAGAAAGTGATAGAGAAATGTTAATAATGTAGGTTAAATTTAAATATATACATATATACATATACATACACATATGTATGTATATAGGACTAGTTGTTAAACATTTATAAGCAACTTCCTTTATATAACTGACATAAAGAAAGGCTCTTTGGAAAGTCCTTACTAATTAAAAAAATAAACAACAACTCTTACCTTCTATCTTAGAATCAATACTAAGTATGGTTCTAAGACAGAAGAATGGTAAGGGCTAGGCAATTGGGGTTAAGAGACTTGCCTAAGGTCACACAGCTAGGATGTGTCTGAATTCCAGTTTGGACCCAGGACCTCCCATCTTTAGTCCTGGATCTAAATCCACTGAGCCATTTACCTGTCCCCCAGGCCTTACTAATTTTTAAGAGTATAAAGGTGTTCTGAGATCAAAACGTTTCTAAACTTCCAGGCTAGACAATTCTTAGGTCCCTTCCAGCTCTCAGATTCTATGGCTGGGAGGATTTATTGAGCTCCTGGTATGCAGTAGATAGAAGGAAGAATAATATAAAACAAAACAAAACAAAACAAAACAGATTGTTCTTTTAAGCTCAATAGAGGAGTTCCTGAATCATTGAACAATAATTAAATCAGAGTCAGTGAAGATTTAAATATTAAGTCTATTTTATTGTTGCCTCTTTGATTGAAAGTACCCTGAGATCACTCCTCCTTGATCACTGTCTTATTGTAGAGAAGGGGCTTGAGTAGCTGAATAAAACTATGAGCTATATGCCGAGTTGGGTTACCCAAGATGGACAAGACACAGTGGAGAGTTCTGACAAAAGATGATCCACTGGAAAAGGAAATGGCAAACCACCCCAGTATCTTTGCCAAGAAAATCCTAGAGACAGTATTAAAATGTTAAAAGATATGACATGGAAAGGTGAGCCTCTCAGGTCGAAAGGTGTACACTATATTCACCAAACATCAGTTCGGACGGTCTTTGCGAAGGGCTTGGCGTGCTAAGGTTCTTGGGGTCACAAAGAGTTGGACGTGACTGAACAACTGAACAACAACAACCTTGAGGTCAAGAATTATTCCTTAATTAATATGCAGAATGAGATACACATTTTTAAATGGGAGAATTTGTTTTGCTTGACTATGCATACTTGTTTCAAGGTCTTTTGGGGATGTCAGAGGGTAGGGAAAGGGCAGATGAAAGGGAGAGAAAAATAAAGATTTGTTAATTGAAAAAAATTATTTGAAAAAATCCATGGCTTATAGAGTTTTCTCTCCTCTCTCCATATCATAGGATCTGCCCATAAAAGATGTGAAATATATATATATATATATATAC
>NW_025348741.1:0-1295 GCF_016433145.1 Gracilinanus agilis
TGGAATGTCCTATATACTTCATCTTGTTCCCAATAATAACTTGAATAGAACCTGAAGGAGAAGCTTCTGTGCTTCCAAACAGCTGTGATTTCCTCCCTCTTCACATTACTGCCCTTCTATGCCTGAGTAGACAGAGTCATAAATTACCATGGCCAACATCCTTTATCACCAGCTGGCCAGCCTTCTGGTGATGAATCTCTCCAAACATAGGTAGGTTATTCCTTGGACAATGGACCCCCAGTTTGTCCCCAGGCTTCTTCTTGAAGCCTCTCCAGCTTGGTAGGACCTGTCAAAGGCTGAGTTCTGCTGGCATGGCATTTGCAAACACCATGAGGAGGCATCATAGCAAGACATTAGTAGAGAGACTAAAGGCCTAGAAAATCAATGTGTGTGTGTGTGTGTGTGTGTGTGTGTGTGTGTGTGTGTGTGTGTGTGTGTGTNTGTGTGTGTGTGTGTGTGTGTGTGTGTGTGTGTGTGTGTGTGTGTGTGTAGGGGTTAGAGGGGGAATGCGTGTGTACATTTCCTTTCAAAGAGATCTTATCCTACATTTGGGGCAATAAAGTCTAGCCCAGGAATTTTTAATCCTCTTGTATGTCCTGGACCCTTTTGGAAGTCTAATGCAACCTATAGACCTTTTCTCAGAAAAAATATTTTATATGCAAAAACAAATAAATACACAGGATTACAAGGAAAAGATATTCTATTGAAATATAATTATCAAAAAATCATTTTTGTTATGACCTCTGGTTAAGAAACCCTCATCTAATAGAATTTGAAATCTTAACCTCCTCCATGCAATTAAAGACATTTATTAGCTAGCACAAGTATATTCCTAAGTCATATTGTTTGGAAATCCTGAAATAATAAAAGCAGGCAGCACCCCATGAAGCTCAAAGGGGGAGGTTTTAAGATAAAGAAAATGGACTACTTGTTTACACTGTAGGTAGTGGGGCATCTGTTACTCATTTCCCCCCAAGAGATGGTGCAGGCTAAGTCTGAATAAGGGTTTAGAGATATTCCTGGATACGACATCCACAATGAATTATTAAATCCAGAATGTATTTTCTGGTTTGTGCATCAGGACTGGGAAACTTGCCCTTGTTTGACAAGGTTGAAGAAGGAGAAACGATGAAATAGCTGATGTGGTTTTTCCCTCTGAAAAGAACTTTTTTACGGCAGATATAGAGCAAAATTTACTGCAGGCAGATAAGTGAGCAGAGAACAGTTCAGCAGAAAGCAGAATTCTGGTTTATCTAGATGCCTCACTGCCATACCCAGACCTTCAGGGCATCTCA
>NW_025348742.1:0-1726 GCF_016433145.1 Gracilinanus agilis
GGCTTGGAGTGCGCTAACAATAGCCTGGGCTATAGTCTGAGCCAATGAGGGGGAAGGGGCAGCAATGAGGAGATCATCCATGTAATGAATGAGATAGGCTAAGGGATAATGAGTCCCAATGGGGTCAATAGATTGAGCAACAAATTTTTGACATAGTGTAGGATATTAGCCATTCCCTATGGAAGTACACGCTACTGAAATCAAGGGTTAGGCCCTATGTAATTGACTATGGGAATGGAGAATGCAAAACGAGGGCTGTCGGAGAAATCAAAAGGAATTGAGAAAAAGCAATCCTTAATATCAATGACAATTTTGCTGAACCCTTTTGTCTTACGGCTTAGTTTTAAGTTGTCACAATATATGTTATTTGCTTTTTATAAATTTCCAAACCATATTTCCTTTGTATTAACTGTCTTTTATTCTCTACAATATCTGCAGCTTCCCTTTTTATTTTAAATTTATGCTCCAATTGTGGTGAATTAGGGAAACCTGAATTTTTGCACAATCATTATTGATGTTATAAAATTGCTATTAGCTTCCTGTTCATTTTTTCACTTTACAGAGCTAAACTGGCAAGTCACGCTTGATTGGTCACTGTACCTCTCTGAGTCTGTTCACATGAAGCTATTCTACCTGTTTGTTCTTACCCATAATAATATTTTTTCTTTAAACAAATTGCATGTTATTCCTTAGGTCGTGAATTTCTTCTCATACATTGCACATGCTTTTAAAATAATTTTATATCCTAATAAATTACAATGCTGTCCAAATTTTTTATATTCATAATATACTAGATTCCTAATTGCAAAATATTATTTTTGAATTACCAAATTTTGAAACCCTAATGTTAATTATATTTTTACCTATTACTTAATATGATGGTACAGATCTTAGAGTAACAATTTTACATGTTCATATGTTTTCCCTAAATTCAGTTCAATAAGCATTTTTGGTAAATCTGATCATTCCTACACTGCAAATCCTAATAGATAGCTTTTCAATATAAGTTTTGTGCATTCTTAAATTTAACAGAAATTCCATTTTTAACTAGTAGTCAATGAATTTACACAATACCATCAGTACCTATTCAGTCCCTTAGCAAATATATACTCTAATGGGTGGAGAAAGGTCCATGAGTTTGGGGGAGAATGGGTGACGATTTTTAGCTTCTCATAGCTACTTCCTGCTGAACTGGGGCGGCGTGGATGATTCGCTCTCAACAAATAATTTTCTCATGGACCAGTCTCTATTTAAAGGGATCTAATTTTGAAATGTAAGCCAATTGCATTGTTCTAATAATCTTTAAGTTAAATTTTTCACTAACATCAGTTTAATTAATGTTAGGTTGAATTCATGGTTGTTTAAAGAAACTTTTTCACTCTTGGTTAAGCACTGAGCAAGACTGATGGTTTTTATTTATTATTTTGCTAGCTAAGAAAGTTAAACTGCACTTCTGTACTTCTGTACACAACTAAGAATCATTGCTTCCTCTCTGAATAAATTTTTCTTAGATTGCATTTTTAGAATCTTTTGTAATTTTCATTAGATATATGTCTCAGTACTTAACCTGTTGATAGAATTTGGTGATGGGATCAAATTTGTCCCTTTTTCTGTCTTTTGATTTCTATGTTCCCTTTCTCATGGCCAGTGAGAAATGGAAGAAATGCTTGACAGATTAGTTTGTTTAACTCTTGCCTTAATAAGAGCAGAGAATAAGATTTCTTTT
>NW_025348742.1:1775-3513 GCF_016433145.1 Gracilinanus agilis
AGAGAGAGATTTATTTTTTCCAACCTGTAACCCTCCCATTGTGATCACAGACAAACAACATATAACACACAGACTGATTGAGGACACGTTTCCCGGGCATATCACACACACTCTGACAAATATAAAACATAAATTATATAAGCTAGATTTTTTCTTTTCATCCTAGCAAAAGATCAATTGTTACAATTCATATCTCCATGACTAAAAAATTCTGCGAAAAAGAATGAGTCAAAAAAGGGTTAATTCTTAACAAGGAGCTAGCTGACATATAATGAATTTTGTTTCTTAATTACCTTTCTTCATGCTTCAATAAGTATCCTAAAATAAATACACTTTTGCTTTTTCATTTTTCTATGAAGTGGGATTCTGATACCTGCCTGAATAATTCCAGGTATGCCACATTACTGGAAAGACTGGTTTAGCTAAGTGAAAATTGTTAAAACTTTTTACATTGTCTGTGGCCATTACCAATTGGACTCCTTCCAAGGGAGAAAGAAAAAAAACTATGACAAAACTGGTTTTTCTAGCTGAAGCAAAGTAGCCAGCCACTTCTAAAAAGGGGGGCAAAGAGGAAAATTTCTGGTCACTTTTAAATTTGCCGTTTAGTCCTAGAGAAAAATACACTTTTCCTGGTGTTCTTCTAAGAAGGGCCCAGTGCCCTAATGCTTAATTTTGCCCGAGGGGGCCATTGTTATGGTAACGGGCTGCCTCCTCCTCCAATTCTTTTTGGTAGGCAGGATTAAGTGTGCTTTCTTGAGGAGGGTCTGTATATAGAACTGGATAAAGGTGTGGCTTTGTTTTTGTGGGGACTAGGGGTTCCTCGAGAGAGGGGTTTTTGATAAGTTCGTCTAAAAGAGACGAGGGGCACTCATTCTTTTTAAAGGGCGAACTCTGTTCCTCAATTGAGCTCATTTCTTCAGTTTTAATTTTAGATTCCAAGATAGTGTCCTCAGCCAGCTGAGGAGATGCGAGACTAGTTTACTAGTGCCAGCTTCTTTAAGAATGTCACGAATCAAGCTGTAGAAAGAAAAGTAATCATCTGGAATTTCCTGACCAGATCTTAAAAGACCGTTTAACTCTTTTCCCACTTTGTTCCAAGTGAGTGGGTGAATACCTGAGCCATGTAGTATGAGCCAAGGGCACTGTTTTTCTAAAAAGCAAAAGAACCGGAATAGATTTTTTTTCCCCTTAATTCTATTACCTCTCTCCCTGAAACTACTTTTTAACTCCTTAACAAATAGCGCTTCCTTCGAGAGTGTCTTACCCATCATTCACACACTTGCACTTCCCCACGTTCTTGCCGTTGCTTGTGCTTAGGTGGACGGTATAATCCCCCGTCAGGATCTTGCCTTCAGGCAAGCACCCTACTACACAGTATGCAAATCGCAGACTATCTCCACACAGAATCTCTTTCCTCACACACACACACACACACATTACCCAGATCCGACACCGCTCAGTTTAATGCCTATGGTGATGGGACAACTTACCCTGCGCCTCCTCTCAAGGTTGTCCGGTCAACCTCTACCCGATACTTTAATTCCACGGCCGCGACACGTGTACTCCTCAGTTGTCCAGTAAGCTGTTTTCTCCGAGCCCCACACGTTGGGCGCCAATTATCCGGAACCAGCCGGATTCAACTATGGGGTATTCGGGAACAGCCACCTGAGAGACCATAGGGGAAGAGAGGGGAACCATGCACGCAAGAAGACAAGGAAGTCTAATGGAACATGGCCCG
>NW_025348743.1:0-8771 GCF_016433145.1 Gracilinanus agilis
CCAAGGGTTTATATAGAAAGGTTTGGGGAAGGGGGCTGGTGCGTACAAAATTATCAAGGTAGTGTCAGGGACAGGTGGTCAGGAAGCATCTGGGGAGGGGGTTTCAGGGTCAGGGGTCAGCAAACATTTGGGGGGTTTCAGGATTAGGGGTCAGGAAGCACTTGATCAAACATTCATAAAAAGGGGTAAATATGCATCGGGTTAATAAAACATTCCCACGGAGGTAGATCAGGGTAATAAACATTCCGGAGGTAGATCTGGGTAATAAACATTCCCAGGAAGGGTAGTAAAGATTTCTCAAGGAGGTGTTAAGATAGCTTTAGCTGGAAACGTTTTTAGGTTTGTCAAGGGGGGGAGGTGAGGGAACAGAAAATATTTGGGGCTGGAGTTTTGATTTTTGGGCTTATCATTTCCCACTTTTTCTTATGATCCTGAGGAACCATCCTCAGGAGGTCCTTTTAAACAGCAGCGTCAGTATGTGTTGTCTCAAGGGTGGGGACTGTTTGGTAGTACTGAGGCAGGACCATAAGCTGAACCGTGTTAATACGTTCCTTTACAAAAGCTACTAGTCGGTTAAGAATGAGGGGCCCGAAAGTTAAAAGGAGGGTTAGAAGGATTAGGGGCCCTGGGAGAGTAGATATCAGAGTGGTCAGCCAGGGGGAGCACTGGAACAGTTGCTCCTACCATGATGCCTGAGCTTCCCGCTCCGTTTTCCTTTTAGCAATGTCCTCTCGGAGTTTGGTCATAGATTCCTTGACAATGCCGGTATGGTCAGCGTAAAAGCAACATTCCTCCCCCAAGGCGGCACAGAGACCCCCTTGTTGGAGGAAGAGGAGGTCGAGCCCACGGCCCTGCTGGAGCACAACCTCTGAGAGGGAGGATAGAGATTTCTCCAAGTGGGTGATAGAGTTCTCAACTCGGGCCAGATCCTCATCTACCGCGGCTCGTAAGGCAGCCAGGCTCTGGTGATGCTGAGTGAGAGAGGCTATGCCGGTCCCAACCCCAGCTAAGCCTAAGAGCGTGGCTAACGTAATGGCAGTGATGGGCTCCCTGCGGATTCTAGGGGACGGGCGGTTTTGGGGGTCCCAGTACCTGACCATGTCTTCCCCTGTGGTATAAGACTCGTGGGACAACCGTTACCAGAAGGCACATTTCACCGGTTGCTCTCAGGGTTGTAGAGGACACACAGGGCGTAAGGCCGGAGGAAGTGCATAGCCAGCGGGCGCCCAATGGGGGAATGAGGAATTTAAAGGATGTAGGGAGAGATATCTGGGTGCAGAGGTGGGAGTGGGCGTCTAACACCCGGCCTACACACCGTCCGGTACCCAACACAGAGTCCATAGTGAGCCCATTTTTCCGTTCATCCCAGCGACACTCGGGAGGCCTATCCTGAGAGGACCTATTAAAGGAAGCATTGAGTGCAATGGCATCATAATAAGGGGGTCGGATCCCCAAACAAAGCCAACAATCTGAGGTCATATTAGGGAATGTCTGATTAAGGGAGTTATAGGAAGCGTTAAGTAGAGGTATGAGGGGGCTCTCTAAGTTTGGGACTAGACCAGGGGTAGTGGGCTGTGGGAGGGAAGGATGAGGGGCATTGGTATGCCTCTCTGGGACCCTTGCGTCTGAAGTCAGCTTCGGAGCAGGGGGCTGCGTAGGGGGTAATGGCCGAGGTAGGTTGGGTTTAAGAACCAAGTTAGGACCTACAGATTCGGCCTTGGTCTGGACCGGTTCTTTCTTAATTAAAAACAGTCCCCCGGGGTCATTCCCGCTCTGAACCATGCGGAAACCCCAGGTACGTCCAAAGATCCAGGCGTTGTCAGAGGGGGTCAAGACAGTTAACTTAAGGTGTTGGCAGTCACCTCCAACCTCATCAGCTCCGCCGATGTGCGTGATTATCCGGCGAGGCTCGCAGCCGGATGGGCTCCAGGTGAGCCTAAGGTGTGGGTCCAAGGTAGGGGGTGTCCATCCTGTGGCCTGGGTTTCGCAGCCCCAATGGGAGCAGTAAAAGTGTCCAGGAGAGTTACAATATGATTTTCCTGGATTTGAAGAGGGACAGAGATAATAGTCCTTCAGTTGAAAACTCCTCTTCCCGTGAGGATTAAGGGTGAGCTCACAAGTATTGGGGAGGATCATAAGTTGGCAAGGGTAAAAGAAGAATGTGGGGGATCCAGTAACTACTTGGGTGGATACGACCATGGCTCGGTCCCAGCTGTAAAGGGTCCATTTCCAAGGTTGATGTGGGTTGGAGGGTTGTTGGGAACGTTCATGGGGTAGGTGACCGTCCACAACCGATAAAAGGAAAAAAAGACAAAGGTATGGGGCCAGAAAGAGGGAAAGAAAATGGAAATAGGAACCCAACCCTAAGAGGGGTATCGGATTTTTAGTTAGGCGCATGAGTTTCCCCTTTTCTTTTGAGGAGACGAATCTTGAGGGGGTTCGTAGGGTGTCTGCGGGCTTGCCACTGGGGTTCAGAGTGCTCAGGTGGGTCTGCTCGGCGAACATGTGTGTGGTGGATCCAAGGTCCAACGCCATCAACCTTTAAAACAGAGGGGGTGACAAAAAGAGTGACATACGGACCTTTCCAGCGGGGCTGGAGGGTGGCACGCTGGTGCCGTTTAACCCACACCCAATCTCCAGGTGCAAAGTCGTGTGGGGGAAGAGGAGGGGGTTGGAAGAATTCTCTGAGCCGGGGCCACAGATCACGGTGGGCTTCTGCAAGCCCCAAGAGCATGGCTCGGAATTCCTCTGGCCCTTGGGGCTTTGTGGGCATCCGGGGTACCTGGGGAAGGATGGGGGGAAGAGAGCCATACAAGATCTCAAAAGGGGTAAGGTGGTGTGGGCCAGGAGTATTCCTGGCCCGGAAGAGAGCTAAAGGAAGGAGGGTCACCCAGTCTATGCCAGTCTCGAGGGCCAATTTGGATAGTGTCTCCTTAATTGTTCTATTCATGCTCTCTACCTGGCCGGAACTCTGGGGGCTATACTCACAATGTAATTTCCAATCCACCCCCAGGGCGGCTGCAAGTTCCTGAAGGACCTTGCTCACAAAAGCAGGTCCATTGTCAGAACCAATGGTTACCGGGAACCCGGAGCGAGGGATGATCTCTTCCATCAGTTTCTTAGCTACCACCTGGGCTGTTTCAGCTTTGGTTGGGAATGCCTCTGGCCAACCTGAAAAGGTGTCCACAGATACCAGCAAATAACGGTACCCATACCTTCCAGGCTTTACCTCAGTGAAATCCACCTCCCAGGATTGGCAGGGCCGTTCTCCGCGCACTCGATGTCCTTCATGTCTATTAGGTTTCCCTGACCGCATTAGTTGGCAAGCTCGGCAAGCGGCTACGAGTTGTGTTAAGTAGGTTGCCCGGCCTGGGAACCTCAGTTGTCCCTTGTCCAGAAGCTGGGCAAGTTTCTTCTCCCCCAGATGAGAAAGATGGTGCAGGTGAGCGCAGAGCAGCTGTCCCAGAGCTTCAGGGAGAATTCTGTTGCCTTCCGGGTCTCTGTACCACAGGCCGTCTTTAACCCCATGGTGCCGTGCCACCCAATCTAAGTCTTGTTTCGAGTATTGAGGATCCCCAGATGGAGGGGGTGGTATGGTCATGGGCAGGGTGAGGAGGGGCGAATGGAAGGCAGCTTCTCGTGCCGCCTGGTCAGCAGCTCGGTTTCCCCGTGCCTCCAGAGAGTCTCCTTTTTGGTGGCCAGGGATATGGACCACAGCTACTGCCTTGGGTCGCCAAACTGCAGAGAGGAGTGCTTGGATTTCTTCCAGATATTTGACCCCCTTACCTCCTGCGGTGAGAAACCCTCTCTCCCTGTAGATGGGTGCATGGACATGCAAGGTGGCGAAGGCATACCGACTGTCTGTGTATACTGTCAGTCGCTTCCCTTCAGCTTTTTCAAGGGCCGTTTGTAGGGCAACCAACTCTGCTTTCTGAGCCGAGGTTCCCTCGGGTAGCGCTGCTGCCCAGATGAGGTTCCCCAACGCATCCACCACTGCTGCTCCTGCCCGTCGTTTCCCGTCCTGGATGAGGCTGCTCCCATCCGTAAACCATACCAGGTCCGCATTGGGAAGTGGTGTATCCTTGAGGTCTGGTCTGGCCGTCACTGTCTCAGCCAGGATCTCCTGGCAATCATGTAAGGGTTGGTCTGGTGAGGGGTCAGGTAGTAGGGTTGCAGGGTTCAGGGCGGACGTCACATGGAAGGAGATTCGGGGGGCATTCAACAACAAGCCCTGATAGTGAGTAAGGCGGGCATTAGACATCCATCGACTAGGTGGTTGTTTAAGGATGCCCTCAACGGCATGAGGAGTGGTTATTCGAAGGGCCTGCCCATACGTGAGCTTGTCGGCATCTCGGACTAATAAGGCCACAGCAGCTATGATGCGTAGGCAGGGGGGCCACCCCAATGCCACAGGATCTAGTCTTTTGGACAGGTAGGCTACTGGCCTGTCCCAAGGCCCTAGTCGTTGGGTCAGCACCCCCTTAGCTACTCCCTTCTTTTCGTCTACAAATAACTGAAAGGGCTTTTCAGGGTTTGGCAGGGCTAGGGCAGGGGCAGTTAGCATGGCCTGTTTGAGTCTCTGAAAGGCATCGTTCATGGCAGGTGACCAAGTCCAGTCTGCCTTCTCCCTAGAGCCTTCGTATAGGGGCCGGGCAATCTCTGCAAACCCAGGGATCCAGAGGCGGCAATACCCCACTGACCCTAGGAATTCCCGCACTTGCCGGGGTCCCTTTGGTGGAGGAAGGCACAAGACAGTATCTTTCATGGCCTGGGTCAGCCACCGTTGCCCCCCTTGAAGCTTATATCCCAGGTAGGTGACCTCCCGCTGGGCTATACGGGCCTTCTTAGCGCTCAGCCTATAGCCAAGGCGACCTAGAGTCTCTAGCAGGCCCTGGGTAGCAGTTTCACAAGCCGCTTGGGTAGGAGCAGCAAGTAGGAGGTCATCTACGTATTGGAGGAGGGTAATGAGGGGGTAACTCTGGCGGAATTCCCGCAGATCTGAGGCGAGGGCCTCATTAAAGATTGTCGGGGAATTTTTGTACCCTTGGGGCAACCGAGTCCACGTTAGTTGGCCTGTTGTGTGCGCCTGCTCATCATGCCACTCAAAGGCAAACAAGGGCTGGCTAACGGGGGCTAGTGGCAAGGTGAAGAAGGCATCCTTCAAGTCGAGGGTGGTGTACCAGCTGAGGTCAGGTGGCAGTGAGCTCAGCAGGGTGTATGGGTTAGGTACAGTGGGGTGGATGTCCTCCACTCGCAGATTCACCTCCCTCAAGTCTTGGACTGGGCGAAAGTCCTGTCCTCCTGGCTTGCGGACAGGTAGGAGAGGGGTGTTCCATGGGGATCGGCAGGGGACCAGAATACCTGCTTCCCGAAGACGAGTGATATGTGGGGCAATCCCTCTTCGGGCCTCCAAGGACATGGGATACTGCTTGACCCTCACTGGAGTCGCCCCTGGTTTAAGTGCCACAATGATGGGGGGTTGCTGGACGGCCAGGCCCACGCCCGAAATCTCAGCCCATACCTCAGATACCTTGTCCATCCAGGGGCGGACGTGGTCTGGAACTTCCAGCGGGGCAGGATCTGCATGGAGGCGATGCTCATCATGGAGGGATAGAGTCAAAACGTATAGAGGTGAACCCTGATCATCTGTGACTGAGACCCCAGAGTTTGAGAAATGGATGTGGGCCCCTGCCTTGTGCAGGAGATCCCGTCCTAGGAGAGGGGCTGGGCAATCAGGGATGACAAGAAAGGAATGAGTAACTCGATGGCGACCGAGGTCCACCTGGCGGCCAGTGGTCCAATTATATCTTTTGGTACCGGTGGCACCCTGCACCCAACTGGCTTTAGAGGAGACTGCCCCGACAGGTTTTGTTAGAACTGAAAACTGAGCACCTGTATCAACCATAAAGTTCATTGGTTTCCCCTCCACCTTCAGGGTTACCCAGGACTCTGGGAGGGGTTGAGAGTCCCATCCTCTTCAATCTTCCTCCCCCTCATTGGCCCAGAGAACTTTAGGGCGTTGGTCATGGCGCGGGTGGCGGGAGGGGTTAGGATTGGGAGGTGCCCGGGAGTCTGAACCAGCAAGGCCAGGGCGAGGGGTTCTGCTCCTGGGCCGATTTGGACATTCTCGTTTCCAGTGGCCTTCCTGGTCGCATTGGAAGCAACATGAGCGGCCCCCTCGATTACTGGGGAGCTCCTTGTGCAGTTGCTGGGACAGCCCAGCCACCAGGATCTTAGCTAGGTCTTTCTGATTCTTTCTGTCCTGTCTGGCTTTGTACTCCCGATCCTCTTGGTGCTGCCTGGTCTTGTATTCCCGCTCCTCCTGGTGTAGGCGCTCTGCCCTTTCCTCAGGAGTTTCTCGGGTGTTAAACACTCGCTCAGCTACCTTAAGGAGGTCACCTATAGACTGCTCTCCCAGGTTTTCTATCTTTTGGAGCTTTCGGCGGATATCAGGGGCCGATTGGTTGACAAATGAGAGTAGGACCGCCGCCCGACTGGTTTCTGCCAGGGGGTCCATAGGNCAGGGCTCTCATCAGGCCCTTGTCTAACTAAATATACCTTAGCCAAATTAGTCGGCTTTCGAGCCGCAGCACGGAGACCGGCCATGAGAACCTGGCGATAGACACGTAGGTGATCCCTACCTTCTTGTTGCTCAAAGTCCCAGGGGGGGCGAGTGGAGGGAAAAGCCGCCTCTATAAGGTGAGGCTGGGTTGTGGGGAGCCCGTCTATCCCAGGAACATGTCGGCGAGCCTCGTGGAGGATTCGTTCACGTTCCTCTGTGGTGAAGAGTACCTGTAATAACTGTTGACAATCATCCCAAGTGGGATGGTGTGTGAACAAAATAGATTCCAATAGGGCAATGAGTTTCTGGGGTTCCTCAGAGAAGGGAGGGTTTGGGGATTTCCAATTGTAGAGATCACTGGACAAAAATGGCCAGTATTGATAACTACGGGGTCCCCCTTGAACCACAGGCCCCACCATCTGGACTGGGAACACCGGAACTGGGTCTCCCGGGGTCTGTTCAGGTGGTTCTGGGGTCCCTTGCTTGCCTCGGCTCCTAGTGCTGAGGGCCGGGGGAGGCACCCCTCCTGCTGCCCCTCCTAGCTGAGATACCTCTGGTTGAGGCACCCCTCCTGCCACCCCTTCCAACGGAGGGTACAATGGGGCATAAGGGGGAGGGGACAGAATCTCAGGGGGTTCGGGAGAGGATTCTTGAAAAACAGGAGGGATAGAGGACTTGGGCTTGGGGGATGAGTCCTCAGTTTCCCTACCTCCTGTACTGAGTGCAAGGGTCCCGATGGTCCCACCTGCTTGTTGTATGCCTGTTTCTGGGGAATCTCGTTCTGTTTGAACAAAATCCCGGAGCCAAGGTGGGGGGTCAAGGACCAGGTCTTGCCAGGTTAAGATATAGGGGACCTGATCTAGGTGTCCCTGGGGCCCCAGATCGAGGATCTTAGCTCGGATTTTTGAAATTACCCCTAAGTTGAGTGTGCCGTCCCGCGGCCACCCGAGCCCAAATGAGGGCCACTCAGAAGTACACAATGTGATCAGTTTCCCTTTCTTTACCGAGACGGACAGATTATGGGCCCGGGCTTTAAAGTCCGGGAAATGGGAAACCATAAGAGAAAGGGGGGTGGACTTACTTTGGCCCATCGTGGCTACCAAGAGAAAAGGTGAGAGGAGGCCACAAAGGACAGGGGTTAACAGAAAGGCAACAAAACAGATACGTAACGGGGAAGACAACCAAGACAAACACAAGACAAACGTGCGCACGCTCACACTCACTTGGCTGGGGGAGCCCAGACCAGTCCCGAACAATTGATGGGGATCGTGTCAATTGATGTGGGGACTGGATCTTGGTCCTCTCTCTCCTCCCAACCTCCAGTGCGTCCACTGGTACCTTCCTCAGAGGACTCGAACCCCTGACTTGGGGCCTCAATACCCCAAGAAAATCCGGAGGCCTTGAACCATCCGGCTGGTCCCCAAAGACAGGATTCAAGCCTTTTGCTTTGGGGCCCTGTGAGGCCTCGAACCTCACAAGTTCCAAAAAAATGATTCCAAGGGGATAAGGAGGTCCAATGGTCTATGTGGCCTGTCAGTCACACACAGCACTTGCTCCCAGGGGTTCCGACCTTAGCCCTCGCGGGTCAAAGGAGATGCGCACTGCCCCAGTCCTCTCTCAGAAACAGGTGGAAGGGGTGCCCTTGGTTGGTAAGCTTGGCATAGGTTCCTCCGTATAAACCCCGGAGCGGTGGGGCAAGCCGAACCACTTAGCTATTATGCTTACCAAAACACCACCTTCCCCATCAGTTCAATCACACAGTCACACGCTAGGGCCCGTGCCTCGACCCACACACACCACACTCACACACTCCTGTGCTCACCACATACACAGGCCACTCAGCTCCAGATCTCCTCACCCCTTGGCTCTTCTGGCAGTGGATCCTGTCCTGGCCACGAGGGACGAGCCCCCAGATGTTGTACCCAAGTTTTGATACCCAGATTCGATCGTGGCAGGAAGAATCACACCGACACTGCAATATGCAAGAAGAGGTCCATATATTTTGCTAGCAGAGAAGCCAGGGTCAGTGGCAGAGAGGAAGGCTGGCCAGTCTGACCCCAAGGCATCTCCAGCCAAGGGTTTATATAGAAAGGTTTGGGGAAGGGGGCTGGTGCGTACATAATTATCAAGGTGGTGTCAGGGACAGGTGGTCAGGAAGCATCTGGGGGGTTTCAGGATTAGGGGTCAGGAAGCACTTGATCAAACATTC
>NW_025348744.1:0-2009 GCF_016433145.1 Gracilinanus agilis
GTTGGAATGTTCTGCTGACTGGGGGATGAACCCACCAGTCTTCATTCTTCAGTACAATAATATTTCATATAGCTCCATTGATATTTAAGAGATTCTCATTAACATTTTTATTTTTACATCACTTACATTTACCTTTGTATCATTTGCCTGACACCTCTGAGGAAACCATTCCTGTCAATAATTTAGAAAAAAATAAAAAAAATTTACATAAAAACCAAACAGCACAGATTTTGAAAAACTAACTATTATAGGTAATTTTCCACACCTTTAATTAGAAACTCTCTGCAAAGAAGGGAGTAGATTGTGGGGGTTGGAGGTATCTTTTCTCTTGTCTCTTATTTAGGACCAAATAGTCATTATAATTTACTAAAATCCATTTTTATTGTTCCATTATTCTTTCATTTTTGCCTCACCATAAACATGCTGTACATTATGTTGATTCTGTTTTGTTCCTCTTTGTACCAATTCACATTAGATTTTTCATGCTTCTGTGTATTCATCATATTTGCCATGTCTGATGGCAAAGCCATATTTCATTAGATTCATATTCCACAATTTATTTAATTATTCCCCAAATAAATGGCAATATACTTTATCATGAAAAGCTCTATTAAAATATTTTGGTATGTATGGAACCTTTTTTATAACCAATATCCTCCTGTGATTGCATGCCTACCTATGGAATCTCTGGGTCAAAGGATAGGATTATTTCAATCATTTTATTTGCATAAATCTAAATTGTTTTCCAGAATGGCTGGAATAATTCATAGCCCTACCAACAGCCTATTATCTTCACAGATCCTCTAACAATAACTGTTCTTACCTATTTTATCCTTGTCATTTTGCTAAACAACATAGTAAATGAAATGCTAAGCCTGATGTCAGGAAGACATCTTTCTGAGTTCAAATGTGGCTTCAGATATTTACTGGCTATGCAACCCTGGAAGAGTCATTTCACCCTATTTAACTCAGCTTCCTCATATAGAAAGTGAACTGGAGAAAGAAATGGCAAACCACTCCATTATCTTTGCCAAGAAAAATAAGTTCCATTCCCCTCTTTGTTCTTCCTCAGTTAAGATCCCTTTCCCTTCCTGTCACTTTCATTTCTTCAAACCCTCCTAACAGAATCCATCTACCCCCAGGATCTCTGTTGTTTGTGCACTTTGAAGACATTCCTGAGAAGAGGTTATTGGAATGTTAGTAAAGATCATATTTATCTCAAGTCTTTTTTATAAAAAACAATTATATTAAAGATTAATTTTAGTACAGAATTATGCTTAATGTTATAAGTTAAATTATTCTTGGTTATAACCCTATCTCTTTTGCCTTTGCTTTTATTCCAAGATCTTCTTTCTTTATATAGAATTTATATAGGGTTTTTTTTGTGATTATGACTACTGTGACTTCTATGCTTGGATATTTTTAGTATTAATTCTTCGATGTAGGTACTTTTAATCATGGCTATGACATTCCTGTTACTTTTCCTTTTTGTTTGCTTTTGTGTGATAATTAATGAATTATTTCAAACAAATGAGATAATAGTTGTGAAAAGCCTAGTACAATCTCTAGCACATAGTAGGCACTTAATAAATGCTCATTATCTTCCCTCTCCTCCTTTGACCTCTATTTCCATTACTATCTCTTGAAATATAGTATCCAAGCTTTTATTTCTATCATGTTTTTCAAGTAGTCTAAGAAAGTTTAAGATAATCTCTCCTTGTTTGATATCAGTGATCTTGATGAATGGACTCATCAATTTCTGTATGTTATAGTTTTAGGAAGTTCATTTTAGAAAGAGAAAGTGAGCATGTGTGTGTGAGAGAAAGAGACAGACAGACAGACAGACAGAGACAGAAGGACAGAGACAGACAGAGACAGAGACAGAGAGACAGACAGAGAGACAGAGACAGACAGACAAATACACACACACAGACACAGAGACAGAGAGAAAAAGAGAAAGAGAGAGAGAGAGAGAGAGAGAGAGAGAGAGAGAGAGAGAGAGAGAGAGA
>NW_025348744.1:2015-2100 GCF_016433145.1 Gracilinanus agilis
AGAGAGAGAGAGAGAGAGAGAGAGAGAGAGAGAGAGAGAGAGAGAGAGATCCATAGTCTAACCGTGTCTTCAGTCCATGTCTGAT
>NW_025348745.1:0-2920 GCF_016433145.1 Gracilinanus agilis
AAAAAAAAAAAAAAGATTGGGTTTGGGTCCTGGCCCTTCCACTTGATGACAGTGTCACCCTCTGCAAACTGTGGCTAAAGAGCTCTGTCCTAGCTACTCAACAGCATTATTCTGTGAATAAAATTAAATAATGGATATAAAAGGATTGCCTTATACAAGAGCAAATAGACACATTCTGTTTTGCTCCAAAATACTAGACTAGAATCAATGGCACATTTTGGCTCAACATAATATAAAATGTAATTCCTAAGAACTTCTTACAAACTCTCTAAAAGGCACTCAAAAATCTTATTTCCTGTGTTGAGCCCAAATCTGCCACTAATTCTAGTTGAGGCTCACTGATAGGTTTTGCCTCAACATAAGAAAAGATATTTCCAAGTGCCCTTTATAAAATTTATATAGAGGTCTCAGAAATTATACTTTGCACCATAGAAAAAACTTTCTTCCCCAAGGATTCAGTGAAATGAAATCCATAGTGTCAGTAAATTATTGTTCATTCCTTTAAAAAAAAAAAAAGGAATGCATTTGGCATCATACACGTCTAAATCACTGTTTCCTGACTGGCAGCATTTAAAGCCAATGTATAATTTATGAAGTGAATCACGAAGCCCTGGGTCTGAACTTAGCAACTGACAGAACTGATAAGTTGGTTGACACTATGAAATGGACCCAGAGAAATTATTTAGCTAGGTGGCAGCTAGCCATTTTATTAGTCAGGTGAATTTGTGCTGATGGTGAAAGAAAGGAACAATTTTTTTCTTTACTTGTGTCAACTGAGCAGGAAGATTTCTATCACTTGCTTTGCTAGAAAGCTATTTACTGAAGATAAATGAGGAGGGAAATGGTCCAAGAAAATATTTAGTTTTTTCATAATAATATTTAAGATAATATTTAGGGAACTCAATGTACCATTACTTCTACTTCTAATATACTGGATTCTACCTTCCTTGGCTTTATGAGGTCAGCTTTTGCCTTATCTTCTGGCAACCAGATGTCTAAACTACTTCCTTCCCTGCTCCATACCCTGGGAGCAAACCCACAACCCCGCTTTTCAGCTCCCCTTTATGTGTTGCAAACCTTGCCCATTAGAAGTATGCTTGAGGATAGTTAGCATCTTGATTACTCATATGTGTGATCACCGTACTGGCACGTGGCACTTCAGAAATGTTTTATCTTTTTATTTATCTATTTTATTACTCTATGTAAGCTATAAATAACATCATTCTAGTACTTCTACCTACATTTTACAGCTAATGTTATGTGTCCTTCATTTTCTCTTCCATTCATCTGAGTTTCTGCATGGCAACCGTATTTCCTGAATGTAACCACCTCATAGCAACTACTTTTGGCAGCCAATAGTAAAATGGGCTGGGTTTTAAAGACCTACATAGAATATACCCAGAGGAAAAAAGTGAATTTACTGGCTTCTCTTGCAGGTCATCTTTCAGTGTTGAAAAGAAATGAAGTTCTAATAATAGGGGGTAAAATGGAAAGGAATAGTCCTAAGGTTCAAAAGATTTCAATCTGGGAGTCCTTAATAGTCATTCATTTCAACTCATTTTCCAAAGGAAGAACTAAAACTTAGAGGTGAAATGAGTTATTCAAAGTCAAACAAGTATTTTTGACAGGGTAGATTGAGAAATAGATTACTTGTCATCTACAATTTAAAAATAATATATTACTAAATCTATGGTAGTATCCAGATCTTTTTTCCTTGTGATACTTACCAATTCACCTTTCCACAAAACATTTTAAGTTCATCAGAAAGAGCACTTTATTTTTCCCTTGTTTTCAGAGGCAACTAGGTGGAACAGGGCATGGTTAGGGCACTGAACTTGGATTTAGAAAAAAGATAAATTGAATTCCTAACTCAGACACTAGTTGTGTGACCTAGGTAAGTCACTTAGCTGCTTTCAATCTTGGTTTCCTCGTCTATAAAATGAGAACATAAATAGCAGCTACCTCTCAGGATTGTTATAAGAATAGATTGAGACCATCGTTGGTGCATAAATTATTTTTAATATAGATGATACATTATACATAAATTATGTAATTCTCTCACTTGTTTAAAAATTATGATAATGTGGCTAAAATGAAAGAAGGGGAGAGTAATGAATGTTGGAGGGGATGTGGCAAAATTGGGACATTAATGCATTGCTGGTGGAGTTGTGAACTGATCCAGCCATTCTGGCTGGCAATTTGGAATCATGCTCAAAGGGCTATAAAAGAATGCCTGCCCTTTGATCCAGCCATACCATTGCTGGGTTTGTACCCCAAAGAGATCATAGATAAACAGACTTGTACGAAAATATTTATAGCTGCGCTTTTTGTGGTGGCAACAAATTGGAAAAGGAGGGTATGTCCTTCAATTGGGGAATGGCTGAACAAACTGTGGTATATGCGGGTGATGGAATACTATTGTGCTAAAAGGAATAATAAACTGGAGAAGTTCCAGGCGAACTGGAGAGACCTCCGGGAACTGATGCAGAGCGAAAGGAGCAGAGCCAGAAGAATTCTATACACAGAGACTGATATACTGTGGTAAAATTGAATGTAATGGACCTCTGTACCAGCAGCAATACAATGACCCAGGACAATTCTGAGGGATTTATGGTAAAGACGCTACCCACATTCAGAGGAAGGACTGCAGGAGAGGAAACATATAAGAAAAACAACTGCTTGAACGCATGGGTCGGGGTGGACATGATTGAGGGTGTGGACTCGAAACTACCACACCAATGCAACTACCAACAATTTGGAAATTGGTCTTGATCAAGGACACATGACAAAACTAGTGAAAATGCACATCGGCCATGGGTGGGGGATGTGCAGGGGGGGGGGGGTTTGAAGGGGAAAGGAGGAGCATGAATCATGTAACCATGTTAAAAATGAATATTAATAAATGTAAAAAAAAAAAAAA
>NW_025348745.1:2930-5850 GCF_016433145.1 Gracilinanus agilis
AAAAAAAAAAAAAAGATTGGGTTTGGGTCCTGGCCCTTCCACTTGATGACAGTGTCACCCTCTGCAAACTGTGGCTAAAGAGCTCTGTCCTAGCTACTCAACAGCATTATTCTGTGAATAAAATTAAATAATGGATATAAAAGGATTGCCTTATACAAGAGCAAATAGACACATTCTGTTTTGCTCCAAAATACTAGACTAGAATCAATGGCACATTTTGGCTCAACATAATATAAAATGTAATTCCTAAGAACTTCTTACAAACTCTCTAAAAGGCACTCAAAAATCTTATTTCCTGTGTTGAGCCCAAATCTGCCACTAATTCTAGTTGAGGCTCACTGATAGGTTTTGCCTCAACATAAGAAAAGATATTTCCAAGTGCCCTTTATAAAATTTATATAGAGGTCTCAGAAATTATACTTTGCACCATAGAAAAAACTTTCTTCCCCAAGGATTCAGTGAAATGAAATCCATAGTGTCAGTAAATTATTGTTCATTCCTTTAAAAAAAAAAAAAGGAATGCATTTGGCATCATACACGTCTAAATCACTGTTTCCTGACTGGCAGCATTTAAAGCCAATGTATAATTTATGAAGTGAATCACGAAGCCCTGGGTCTGAACTTAGCAACTGACAGAACTGATAAGTTGGTTGACACTATGAAATGGACCCAGAGAAATTATTTAGCTAGGTGGCAGCTAGCCATTTTATTAGTCAGGTGAATTTGTGCTGATGGTGAAAGAAAGGAACAATTTTTTTCTTTACTTGTGTCAACTGAGCAGGAAGATTTCTATCACTTGCTTTGCTAGAAAGCTATTTACTGAAGATAAATGAGGAGGGAAATGGTCCAAGAAAATATTTAGTTTTTTCATAATAATATTTAAGATAATATTTAGGGAACTCAATGTACCATTACTTCTACTTCTAATATACTGGATTCTACCTTCCTTGGCTTTATGAGGTCAGCTTTTGCCTTATCTTCTGGCAACCAGATGTCTAAACTACTTCCTTCCCTGCTCCATACCCTGGGAGCAAACCCACAACCCCGCTTTTCAGCTCCCCTTTATGTGTTGCAAACCTTGCCCATTAGAAGTATGCTTGAGGATAGTTAGCATCTTGATTACTCATATGTGTGATCACCGTACTGGCACGTGGCACTTCAGAAATGTTTTATCTTTTTATTTATCTATTTTATTACTCTATGTAAGCTATAAATAACATCATTCTAGTACTTCTACCTACATTTTACAGCTAATGTTATGTGTCCTTCATTTTCTCTTCCATTCATCTGAGTTTCTGCATGGCAACCGTATTTCCTGAATGTAACCACCTCATAGCAACTACTTTTGGCAGCCAATAGTAAAATGGGCTGGGTTTTAAAGACCTACATAGAATATACCCAGAGGAAAAAAGTGAATTTACTGGCTTCTCTTGCAGGTCATCTTTCAGTGTTGAAAAGAAATGAAGTTCTAATAATAGGGGGTAAAATGGAAAGGAATAGTCCTAAGGTTCAAAAGATTTCAATCTGGGAGTCCTTAATAGTCATTCATTTCAACTCATTTTCCAAAGGAAGAACTAAAACTTAGAGGTGAAATGAGTTATTCAAAGTCAAACAAGTATTTTTGACAGGGTAGATTGAGAAATAGATTACTTGTCATCTACAATTTAAAAATAATATATTACTAAATCTATGGTAGTATCCAGATCTTTTTTCCTTGTGATACTTACCAATTCACCTTTCCACAAAACATTTTAAGTTCATCAGAAAGAGCACTTTATTTTTCCCTTGTTTTCAGAGGCAACTAGGTGGAACAGGGCATGGTTAGGGCACTGAACTTGGATTTAGAAAAAAGATAAATTGAATTCCTAACTCAGACACTAGTTGTGTGACCTAGGTAAGTCACTTAGCTGCTTTCAATCTTGGTTTCCTCGTCTATAAAATGAGAACATAAATAGCAGCTACCTCTCAGGATTGTTATAAGAATAGATTGAGACCATCGTTGGTGCATAAATTATTTTTAATATAGATGATACATTATACATAAATTATGTAATTCTCTCACTTGTTTAAAAATTATGATAATGTGGCTAAAATGAAAGAAGGGGAGAGTAATGAATGTTGGAGGGGATGTGGCAAAATTGGGACATTAATGCATTGCTGGTGGAGTTGTGAACTGATCCAGCCATTCTGGCTGGCAATTTGGAATCATGCTCAAAGGGCTATAAAAGAATGCCTGCCCTTTGATCCAGCCATACCATTGCTGGGTTTGTACCCCAAAGAGATCATAGATAAACAGACTTGTACGAAAATATTTATAGCTGCGCTTTTTGTGGTGGCAACAAATTGGAAAAGGAGGGTATGTCCTTCAATTGGGGAATGGCTGAACAAACTGTGGTATATGCGGGTGATGGAATACTATTGTGCTAAAAGGAATAATAAACTGGAGAAGTTCCAGGCGAACTGGAGAGACCTCCGGGAACTGATGCAGAGCGAAAGGAGCAGAGCCAGAAGAATTCTATACACAGAGACTGATATACTGTGGTAAAATTGAATGTAATGGACCTCTGTACCAGCAGCAATACAATGACCCAGGACAATTCTGAGGGATTTATGGTAAAGACGCTACCCACATTCAGAGGAAGGACTGCAGGAGAGGAAACATATAAGAAAAACAACTGCTTGAACGCATGGGTCGGGGTGGACATGATTGAGGGTGTGGACTCGAAACTACCACACCAATGCAACTACCAACAATTTGGAAATTGGTCTTGATCAAGGACACATGACAAAACTAGTGAAAATGCACATCGGCCATGGGTGGGGGATGTGCAGGGGGGGGGGGGTTTGAAGGGGAAAGGAGGAGCATGAATCATGTAACCATGTTAAAAATGAATATTAATAAATGTAAAAAAAAAAAAAA
>NW_025348746.1:0-4550 GCF_016433145.1 Gracilinanus agilis
AAATAGCTCAAAAGGAAATCAGGCAAGAAAATAACAGTTTAAAAGGGAGAATTTTGCAATTGGAAAGTGAGGCTAAGAAATCAAATGAACTGATAAGCAAATTGAACACCAGAAATGACCAGATTGAAAGGGAAAACCAAAGGATCATAGCCGAAAACCAAAAGATTATAGCCAAAAACCAGTCCCTAGGGCTAGAATTGAGCAATTAGAAGCTAATGATCTCTCACAACAACAAGAACAAATAAAACAAAATCAAAGGATGGATAAAATAGAAGGAAACATGAAATATCTCAATGAGAAAGTCACAGACCAAGAAAACCAGTGTAGAAGAGACAATTTGAGAATCATTGGTCTTCCAGGAAAAGCATAAATTAATAGAAACTTGGACTCTATAATAAAAGAAATTATTCAGCAAAATTGTCCTGAAGTTCTACAACAAGAGGGCAATATAGACATTGAAAGGATCCATAGATCACCCTCTACACTAGACCCAGAAAGGGCAACACCAAGGAATATAATAGCCAAATTCAAGAGCTTTCAAATGAAAGAAAAAATCTTATAAGAAGCCAGAAAGAGACAAGTCAGATATCAAGGAGCACCAATCAGGATCACACAGGATTTGGCAGCCTCCACGCTAAAAGACTGCAAGGCTTAGAATATGATATTCAGAAAGGCAAGAGAGCTGGGCCTTCAACCACGGATCAACTACCCATCGAAACTGACTATATACTTCCAGGGGAAAGTATGGGCATTCAACAAAATTGAAGATTTCCAAGTATTTGCACAGAAAAGACCAGGACTAAATATAAAGTTTGATATCCAACCACAAAAAACAAGAGAAACATGAAAAGGTAAATAAGAAACAGAGAGGAAAGAAAACTCATAATTTTTTTAAATTTGCCTCATTAAGGGCTTCAATAAGATCAAATTATCAGTATTCCTATGTGGAGAAATGCTATGTATAATTCTCTGTAGTGAATTCTATTCACTATTATAGTATTCACTATTATAGCAATCAGAAGAATAATTCATAGGGAGACAACAGAATACTAAATGGTCTAAGATGACATGGGGGTGGGAAAGAAGGGGGTGAATAGTAGGGGACACCAAGAGAAACTTGAGTGAATAAGAAAAATAGGATATTCTATTACACACAAAGAGGGCATGGAAGGGGAGGGACAAATACTATTATAAGAAGGAGAGGAAGAGAGCATTAAGAGGTAATATTTAGACCTTACTCTTAGGGTAATTAACCCGGAGAGGGAAGAGTAGCTATATTATCCATTGGGATATAAAACTCTATCTAACCCTACTGAGAAAGTCAGAAGGGATAAACCAAGGGGAGCAGGACAGTGGGGAGGTCAAAAAATGGAGGGGAGAATAAGAGGAGGGGAATTCATTAGGCCTTTAAAAATAAAAAGAGGGAAATATTAAGGGAGGGGGTAGAAAGGGAAGTTAATCAAGGGAGGGGATAAGGGTTACTAGCTTAAAGCAAACCACTGGTTTAAAAGGAAATAGTGTAAGAAGAAGGGGTAGAATTAGGGGAGGATAGAAAAATGTCAGTGAATGCAAAACTGATAATTATAACTCTGAATGTGAATGGGATGAACTCGCTCATAAAAAGAAGCAAATAGCAGAGTGGATTAGAAACCAAAATCCTACCATAGATTGTCTACAAGAAACACATCTGAGGTGGGTGGACATACACAAGTTTAAGGTTAAGGGCTTAAGCAAAATCTTTTGGGCATCAAATGAGAAAAAGAAGGCAGGAGTGGCTATTATGATTTCTGACAAAGCCAAAGAAAAAATAGATATGATTAAAAAAGACAGGGAAGGTGATTACATCCTGATTAAAGGCAGTATAAACAATGAGGAAATAACACTGCTCAATATGTATGCACCAAGTGGCATAGCATCCAAATTCATAAAGGAGAAACTGGCAGAGCTCAAGAAGGAAATAGATAGTAAAACCATACTAGTGGGAGATCTAAATATTCCTCTTTCAGATCTAGATAAATCAAACCAAAAAATAAATAAGAAAGAGCTAAGAGAGATGAATGAAGTCCTAGAAAAATTAGATTTAATTGATATGTGGAGAAAAATAAAATAGGGACAAAAAAGAATACACCTTCTTCTCAGCTGCACATGGTACATTCACAAAGACTGGCCATGTAATAGGGCATAGAATCATGGCAAACAAATGCAAAAGAGCAGATATAATAAATGTAACCTCTCAGATCATAATGCGATAAAAATAATAATCAGTAAGGGCACCTGGACAGGCAAATCAAAAATCAATTGGAAATTAAACAATATGATTCTCCAAAACCAAATTGTCAAAGAAGAAATCATAGAAACAATCAACAATTTCATTGAGGAGAATGAAAATGATGAGACATCCTACCAAACTCTGTGGGATGCAGCCAAGGCAGTACTCAGGGGGAAATTTATATCCTTGAGTACATATATTAACAAATTAAGGAGGGCAGAGATTAATGAATTGGGCATACAACTCCAAAAATTAGAAAGTGAGCAAATAAAAAACCCCCAGATGAAAACTAAATTAGAAATACTAAAAATTAAGGGAGAAATTAATAAAATCAAAAGTAAAAGAACTATTGAATTAATAAATAAGACTAGAAGCTGGTATTTTGAAAAAACAGATAAAATAGATAAAGTACTAGTCAATCTAATAAGAAAAAGGAAAGAAGAAAACCAAATTGACAGTATCAAAGATGAAAAGGGAGACCTCACCTCTAATGAAGGGGAAATTAAGGCAATCATTAAAAACTATTTCTCCCAATTATATGGCAATAAATATAACAATTTAGGAGATATGGATGAATATTTACAAAAATATAAACTGCCTAGATTAACAGCAGAAGAAATAGAATACCTAAATAATCCCATATCAGAAATAGAAATTGAATAAGCCATTAAAGAACTCCCTAAGAAATAATCACCAGGACCTGTTGGATTCACAAGTAAATTCTATCAGACATTCAAAGAGCAACTAATCCCAATACTATACAAATTATTTGATATGATAAGCAAAGAAGGAGTCCTACCAAATTCCTTTCATGACACAAATATGGTACTGATTCCAAAGCCAGGTAGACCAAAAACAGAGAAAGAAAACTATAGACCAATCTCCCTAATGAACATAGATGCAAAAATCTTAAATAGAATATTAGCACAGAGACTCCAGCAAGTAATTAAGAAGGTCATCCACCATGATCAGGTGGGATTTATACCAGGAATGCAAGGATGGTTCAACATTAGGAAAACCATCCACATAATTGACCATATCAACAGTCTAACAAACAAAAATCACATGATTATCTCAATAGATGCTGAAAAGGCCTTTGACAAAATACAGCATCCATTCCTATTGAAAACATTGAAAAGTATAGGAATAGAAGGACCCTTCCTAAAAATAATAAACAATATATACCTAAAACCATCAACAAGCATCATATGCAATGGGGATAAATTAGAAGCCTTCCCAATAAGATCAGGAGTGAAACAAGGATGCCCATTATCACCTCTATTATTCAACATAGTACTAGAAACACTAGCAATAGCAGTTAGAGAATAAAAAGAAATTGAAGGTATCAAAATAGGCAATGAGGAGACTAAGCTATCACTCTTTGCAGATGATATGATGGTCTACTTAAAAAATCCTAGAGAATCAACTAAGAGGCTGGTAGAAATAATCAACAACTTTAGCAAAGTTGCAGGATACAAAATAAATGCACATAAATCATCAGCATTTCTATACATTTCCAACACATTAGAATAGCAAGAGGTAGAAAGAGAAACACCATTCAAAATCACCCTAGACAATATAAAATACTTGGGAATCAATCTAACAAAACAAACACAGCTATTATACGAAAACAACTACAAAACACTTTCCAAACAAATAAAACTGGACCTCAACAATTGGAAAGCCATTAACTGTTCATGGGTAGGACGAGCTAACATAATAAAAATGAATATCCTACCCTAATTAATTTACCTATTTAGCGCCATACCTATCAAATTACCAAAAACTTCTTTACTGAATTAGGAAAAACTATAACAAATTTCATCTGGAATAACAAAAGATCAAGAATATCAAAGGAAATAATGGAAAAAAATGTGAAGGAAGGGGGCCTAGCAGTACCAGATATCAAACTATACTATAAAGCAGCAGTCATTAAATCAATATGGTACTGGCTAAGAGATAGAGAGGAGGATCAGTGGAATAGACTCGGGGTTAATGATGTCAGCAAGACAGTGTATGATAAACCCAAAGAGCCCAACTTTTGGGACATGAATCCACTATTTGACAAAAACTGCTGGGAAATTTGGAAAACAATATGGGAAAGATTAGGCTTAGATCAACATCTCACACCCTACACCAAGATAAATTCAGAATGAGTGAGTGACTTGAATATAAAGAGGGAAACTATAAATAAGTTAAGTGAACACAGAATAGTATACTTGTCAGATCTCTGGGAAAGGAAAGACTTTAAAACCAAGCAAGAGTTAGAGAAAATTACAAA
>NW_025348746.1:4635-5253 GCF_016433145.1 Gracilinanus agilis
CTTTTGGGACATGAATCCACTATTTGACAAAAACTGCTGGGAAATTTGGAAAACAATATGGGAAAGATTAGGCTTAGATCAACATCTCACACCCTACACCAAGATAAATTCAGAATGAGTGAGTGACTTGAATATAAAGAGGGAAACTATAAATAAGTTAAGTGAACACAGAATAGTATACTTGTCAGATCTCTGGGAAAGGAAAGATTTTAAAACCAAGCCAGAGTTAGAGAAAATTACATAATGTAAATTTAATGGTTTTGATTATATCAAGCTAAAAAGCTTTTGTACAAACAAAAACAATGTAGTCAAAATCAGAAGGGAAACAACAAATTGGGAAAAAATCTTTATAACAAAAAACTCTGACAGGTGTCTAATCACTCAAATATACAAGGAGTTAAAGCAATTGTATAAAAAATCAAGCCATTCCCCAACTGATAAATGGGCAAGAGACATGAATAGGCAATTTTCAGGTAAAGAAATCAAAAGTATCAATAAGCACATGAGAAAGTGTTCCAAATCTCTAATAATTAGAGAAATGCAAATCAAAACAACTCTGAGGTATCACCTCACACCTAGCAGATTGGCTAAAATGAAAGAAGGGGAGAGTAATGAATG
>NW_025348747.1:0-1109 GCF_016433145.1 Gracilinanus agilis
CACATGATAAAACCAGTGGAAATGTGCGTCGGCCATGGGTGGGGGGGTACGTGGGGGGTGAAGGGGAAAGTAGGAGCATGAATCATGTAACCATGTTAAAAATGAATATTAAAAAATGTTTAAAAAAATTAAAAAAGTGATCCTCTTTAAATCAGATAAGTTCTATCTAATGCAGGGAGGATTATAGATTTAGATTTAGAAATGGAAGAAACCTTAGAGATCTTCTAGTCCAACCCTTCCTTGACTCTCCCAGCAGATGAGGCTTGGAGAGGTGCCAGGGTCACTCAGTTAGTTAGGGGCCAGGCTGGGCCTGCCTCTTTCCAATACACCATCACCCGGGAAAGATCACAATTTCTAGAGTCCAATCAGATTGAAGAAACGAGGTGATTCTCCACTTAACTTCCATCCCCAATTTTTCCAGATTTTTCATGTCAAAGTATTTGGTTCTTGACATTTTGTTCCTCCTACAAAATTATCTCTCTCTCTCTCTCTCTCTCTCTCTCTCTCTCTCTCTCTATATATATATATATATATATATATATATATATANTGATGAATGGCACATGATAAAACCAGTGGAAATGTGCGTCGGCCATGGGTGGGGGGGTACGTGGGGGGTGAAGGGGAAAGTAGGAGCATGAATCATGTAACCATGTTAAAAATGAATATTAAAAAATGTTTAAAAAAATTAAAAAAGTGATCCTCTTTAAATCAGATAAGTTCTATCTAATGCAGGGAGGATTATAGATTTAGATTTAGAAATGGAAGAAACCTTAGAGATCTTCTAGTCCAACCCTTCCTTGACTCTCCCAGCAGATGAGGCTTGGAGAGGTGCCAGGGTCACTCAGTTAGTTAGGGGCCAGGCTGGGCCTGCCTCTTTCCAATACACCATCACCCGGGAAAGATCACAATTTCTAGAGTCCAATCAGATTGAAGAAACGAGGTGATTCTCCACTTAACT
Source organism: Gracilinanus agilis (assembly GCF_016433145.1). Lineage (NCBI taxonomy): Eukaryota > Metazoa > Chordata > Mammalia > Didelphimorphia > Didelphidae > Gracilinanus > Gracilinanus agilis. Next base: position 962 of record NW_025348747.1, read on the forward strand.
TCCATCCCCAATTTTTCCAGATTTTTCATGTCAAAGTATTTGGTTCTTGACATTTTGTTCCTCCTACAAAATTATCTCTCTCTCTCTCTCTCTCTCTCTCTCTCTCTCTCTCTCTATATATATATATATATATATATATATATATATA
>NW_025348748.1:0-1803 GCF_016433145.1 Gracilinanus agilis
GGCTCCGGGAAAATTCCTTTCTCCCCCGCCCCCACCCCTAATCGCCAGCTCTTTCTCCATCTCCAGCCTTTGTGCTTTTGCCTGGGCTGGTCCTACGCCTTTTCTGCCGATCCCCCGCGGCTACTTTGTTGCCCAGGATGTTTTGTTTGTGTCCCTTCATCTGGCCCGAAAAGTTTTTACGTTTATACCCGCCAGTGAGGCCACGTTCTAATCACTGGAGAGAAATGTAGTAAGAAACGTTGGCTTGGCCTATAGAACAGCCCATGTTTCCAGAGCGCTTTCTAAAGCGCTTTCCGCCCTTAATCCTCGCCACAGCCCTGAAGGATGCCAATACCCTCTCCATTACACAGCTGGGGAAACTGAGGCAGGGCCACGTGGCTCACAGGGACCAAACCCTATTGGGACCCAAGCATCCCCCCCCTGGAATGTAGGGTGCTGGGGGAGGGGTGGTCCCACGCCAGTCCAGGAAGCCCCAAGCCCTTATTAGGGCTGTGGGGTAAGGAGAGGGGAACATCGAGGTTGGCGGGGGGAGGGGATCACTGGAGCGGCCCCCGGCAGGGGGGAGGGGGGGACGGTCTCCGAGGGTACTGCACAGGGAAAAGCGCGGGCACAGAGGAGGGGCCCCTGCTCCAGGGCGCATGCGTGGGCGAGGGGGCCACTGCGGCAGAACCCTCAGCCCCGCTGCTCCTGCAGATACCCCCTCCCCATGTCACGTGAGGTTGGAGCCCGCCGGGAGGGGTAGGGAGCGGAAGCTGGGGAGCAGGCCCGGAAGGAGGGGCGGGCGGACCCGTAGACGGACGGACGCGAGGGCGGGGCGAGGTTCGGCACCGCCCCTCCGCTCCCGCCCTCCCGGCGCGGCTCCTCTGCGCGCTGCTCCTCTCGCCGCCCGCCCGGACCGCGGNACCTGGGCTCCGGGAAAATTCCTTTCTCCCCCGCCCCCACCCCTAATCGCCAGCTCTTTCTCCATCTCCAGCCTTTGTGCTTTTGCCTGGGCTGGTCCTACGCCTTTTCTGCCGATCCCCCGCGGCTACTTTGTTGCCCAGGATGTTTTGTTTGTGTCCCTTCATCTGGCCCGAAAAGTTTTTACGTTTATACCCGCCAGTGAGGCCACGTTCTAATCACTGGAGAGAAATGTAGTAAGAAACGTTGGCTTGGCCTATAGAACAGCCCATGTTTCCAGAGCGCTTTCTAAAGCGCTTTCCGCCCTTAATCCTCGCCACAGCCCTGAAGGATGCCAATACCCTCTCCATTACACAGCTGGGGAAACTGAGGCAGGGCCACGTGGCTCACAGGGACCAAACCCTATTGGGACCCAAGCATCCCCCCCCTGGAATGTAGGGTGCTGGGGGAGGGGTGGTCCCACGCCAGTCCAGGAAGCCCCAAGCCCTTATTAGGGCTGTGGGGTAAGGAGAGGGGAACATCGAGGTTGGCGGGGGGAGGGGATCACTGGAGCGGCCCCCGGCAGGGGGGAGGGGGGGACGGTCTCCGAGGGTACTGCACAGGGAAAAGCGCGGGCACAGAGGAGGGGCCCCTGCTCCAGGGCGCATGCGTGGGCGAGGGGGCCACTGCGGCAGAACCCTCAGCCCCGCTGCTCCTGCAGATACCCCCTCCCCATGTCACGTGAGGTTGGAGCCCGCCGGGAGGGGTAGGGAGCGGAAGCTGGGGAGCAGGCCCGGAAGGAGGGGCGGGCGGACCCGTAGACGGACGGACGCGAGGGCGGGGCGAGGTTCGGCACCGCCCCTCCGCTCCCGCCCTCCCGGCGCGGCTCCTCTGCGCGCTGCTCCTCTCGCCGCCCGCCCGGAC
>NW_025348749.1:0-1829 GCF_016433145.1 Gracilinanus agilis
CTCCACCTCCACCCCCCGCGCGCCTACCTGAGCCTGCCCCGGGCGCACCGGCCCCTGCCGCTGCCCCCAGACGAGCTGGCGCTGGAGCGCTTCTCGGCGGCGCCCGACTTCCAGCCCTTCCTGGACCACGGCGAGCCGTGCATCGAGGTGGAGTGTGGCGACAACCGCGCGCTGCTCTACGTGCATAAGTTGTGCCAGGGCAGCAAGGGCCCCTCCATCCGCTACCGCGGCGAGTGGCTCACTCCCAACGAGTTCCAGTTCGTCAGCGGCCGCGAGACGGCCAAGGACTGGAAGCGGAGCATCCGCCACAAAGGTACGGTCCCGCGCCGGGGCCCAGCGCTGGGACCCTGCCGAGCGCACCGGGCTCCCCTCTGCCATCTCCCCTGCCCAGTCCAAAGGGGGCGCCCTGACCTCGGCCCGGCAGAGGCCGGCCTGCCCCCAAGGGGGCGCTGCCGGACCCCACCCCAGGCTTGGGATACACCCTCCTTTCCCCACCCCCTCTCCCTACCCCGAGACGTGCCCATCTCCCATCTACACTCACACAACCCGTGCCTGCCAGGCGTCGGGGTGGGCGGAGGGCGAAGGATGCAGGCGGAAGGACAGACGACTCTCCCTGTCTCCGAGGTTCCCTTCTCTACCCCGTTAGCCACCCCCAGCCATCCCGCCCTCGCCCCCGCCCCCGCCCCTCCTAAACTTTGGGAGAACTCTGGGCTCGGCTGGCAGAGGAGAGGAGCAGTGAGGGCTGCGGACCATCCCGCCAGCCTCAGCTCCCAGCTTCTGGAGGGAAGGGATGGCCAGGGGATGCGGGGGGCGCTTTGGTGATTGTGGGCCTGGGGCTGGGCCAGTGCCGGTGGGGGTGTCCGGGACTGGAAGTGTGTCTGTGGAACCGACTCGGGCTGTGTGTATGCGAGTGCGTGCGNCTCCACCTCCACCCCCCGCGCGCCTACCTGAGCCTGCCCCGGGCGCACCGGCCCCTGCCGCTGCCCCCAGACGAGCTGGCGCTGGAGCGCTTCTCGGCGGCGCCCGACTTCCAGCCCTTCCTGGACCACGGCGAGCCGTGCATCGAGGTGGAGTGTGGCGACAACCGCGCGCTGCTCTACGTGCATAAGTTGTGCCAGGGCAGCAAGGGCCCCTCCATCCGCTACCGCGGCGAGTGGCTCACTCCCAACGAGTTCCAGTTCGTCAGCGGCCGCGAGACGGCCAAGGACTGGAAGCGGAGCATCCGCCACAAAGGTACGGTCCCGCGCCGGGGCCCAGCGCTGGGACCCTGCCGAGCGCACCGGGCTCCCCTCTGCCATCTCCCCTGCCCAGTCCAAAGGGGGCGCCCTGACCTCGGCCCGGCAGAGGCCGGCCTGCCCCCAAGGGGGCGCTGCCGGACCCCACCCCAGGCTTGGGATACACCCTCCTTTCCCCACCCCCTCTCCCTACCCCGAGACGTGCCCATCTCCCATCTACACTCACACAACCCGTGCCTGCCAGGCGTCGGGGTGGGCGGAGGGCGAAGGATGCAGGCGGAAGGACAGACGACTCTCCCTGTCTCCGAGGTTCCCTTCTCTACCCCGTTAGCCACCCCCAGCCATCCCGCCCTCGCCCCCGCCCCCGCCCCTCCTAAACTTTGGGAGAACTCTGGGCTCGGCTGGCAGAGGAGAGGAGCAGTGAGGGCTGCGGACCATCCCGCCAGCCTCAGCTCCCAGCTTCTGGAGGGAAGGGATGGCCAGGGGATGCGGGGGGCGCTTTGGTGATTGTGGGCCTGGGGCTGGGCCAGTGCCGGTGGGGGTGTCCGGGACTGGAAGTGTGTCTGTGGAACCGACTCGGGCTGTGTGTATGCG